>NC_081547.1:25156395-25162359 GCF_901000735.1 Corylus avellana
TTTGAGAGGACTTCAGAAGTTAGATCTTTCTCGAAACAATTTGTCAGGAAAAATTCCAAACTTTTTTGTGGGTTTCAGCTCGTTGTATCTTTTGAATTTATCTTACAACAATTTTGAGGGCCTAGTGCCAACAAACGGCGTTTTCAAGAATTCAAGTGCAACTTCAGTTGTGGGGAATAGCCAACTGTGTGGGGGAATACCTGAGATGCGGTTGCCAAAATGTAACTTCAAAGAGTCTACAAAGACGAAATTGACCTTATCCATGAAATTAATTATCTCCATAGTTTGCGGACTTCTAGGAGTAATTTCTATGCTTTCTTTTCTGTATGTATGTTGGTTAAGAAAGAAAAGAAAAGAAATAACTTCAAGTTCTTCAGGAAATTTGCTTTTGAATTTGTCGTACCAAAGTCTCCAAAAAGCCACTGATGAGTTCTCCCCTGCTAATTTGCTTGGTGTGGGTAGTTTTGGATCTGTATATAAAGCAATCATCAATGAGGGCAGAACGACAATTGCTGTCAAGGTGCTCAACCTTCAGCGCCGTGAAGCTTCTAAGAGCTTTCTTGCTGAGTGTGAGGCCTTGAGAAACATTAGGCATCGGAATCTTGTAAAGATACTTACAGTTTGTTCAGGTGTTGATTATCAAGGTAATGATTTCAAGGCTTTAGTTTATGAATTCATGGTCAATGGAAGCCTTGAGGATTGGTTGCATTCGAGTACTATAGAAGATCAGGTGCACCAGGAGCAGAGGGATCTTAATCTTAATCAGAGATTGAATATCGCCATTGATGTTGCGAGTGCATTGGAATATCTCCATTATCATTGCCAAAAAAAGCCAATCATCCATTGTGACCTCAAGCCGAGCAACGTTCTTCTCGACGATGAAATGATTGGACATGTTGGAGACTTTGGGTTAGCAAGATTTTCTTCCGAAGATAACAATAACTCTTCAACCAACCAGTCAAGCTCTATTGGTGTTAGAGGAACAATTGGTTATACTCCTCCAGGTGAAGAAACTCTTTATCATTCTTCAATTATAATTTTTTTTTTTTTCTTTTAATAACATTTCTACGTTTGAAGAGGATAAAAAGGGTCTATTATTCATTTTATTCATAAAAATTTAGTATTGTACATTTTTATTTTTAGTTTCATCCCATAGAGAGTATCATAGCATAATTCCTTTCTTAGCATATAAGTGTTAATTATATAGTCATGTTACAGTATGTTCAAATGATACAGAGTATGGTATGGGAAATGAGGTCTCCTCCTATGGCGATGTATATAGCTATGGGATTCTACTATTAGAAATGTTTACTAGAAAACGACCCACGGATGACATGTTCCAAGGCAGACTAAATTTACATTATTTTGTCCAAGAAGCTTTGCCTAATCGAGTGGTCGAGATTGCGGATCCAATTCTTTTTCGTGAAAGAGAAGAAGACATAGCGATGAATAATTCTCATAATAATAGCAGGACTAGAAGAAGCAAAATTCAAGAGTGCTTGACTTTGATGTTTGGGATTGGAGTTGCTTGTTCTGTTGAACAGCCAGGAGAACGGATGAACATGAAAGATGTTGTAACTGAACTTCATTTGGTCAAGAAAAGGCTACTTAAAACTACAAGTAGACCATAATATGAACAGGTAATACTGGTAGCTTACTAGCTTGGTTAAGAAGATTTGATGATGATTATAAGCTCATTGCATTTTTAAGATAAGACTATTTCAATTTTAAGATGAGACTATTTATGTTATTTATTTCACTTTTGACACCAAGGAACGAGAGCATTCGGCTCTCCTTAGGTTGAAACACTATAAATCGGCCAATTTTAGATAAAGACTGAGACTCTAACATGTTATTTGGTCTATTATGCCCCTAAGCAAAGGTCAGCCACGGCCGAAATTTTGTGTTTTTCTTCATTTGATTGCATAGAAATATGTTTGTTGACACAGTCTATCCATCTTTACTGTCAACTTTAGATAAATTAAAGAAATTTAAGGGATTTTTACATTTCGGCTTTAATTTACCAAAATTGATGGTTGGGTTATGTAAATAAATGTTAGAATCACATGCTGCACCGTTCTTTTATAATTAGTGATTTACGATCAATTTGAGAAAATTTAAGATTGAAGGTCACTTAGGCATGAAAATTGGGGATTTTGGTTCATGGCTTAAATTGTTTAAAATTGAGGGTTTCTTGTGCAAACAGTTGATCAAATTAGTTGCATGAATGTTTAATTTAGGTTAGATGCATGTGAAGAATTTGAGAATACTAGCCATTTAGTATTTCAGTTTAGGGTGAAATTAATGCAAAATATTTTGTAGAGTTAATTGATGTATTTCCAAAATTGAGAGTTTAAACATGAAATCGAGAAATTTAACTAGTGATTTAATGCATTGAGTGAATCTGACTTGGGCATATTGGGCTCAAATTGGAAATTTATCAAGGAAAAATTTGGGATTTTGCAATTTGATCTTAGGTATTAACGTTTGTTTGATTGTATGTTTGGATAACATTGAGTTGATTTGGTTAAAAAGCGTAAAGAAATTCTTGGAATTTTGTATTAAAATTGGTATTAATGCGTCAAGTGTGTATACTTTGAATATCATGTATTTTAGCTATGAGCACCTTGAATTGTAGTTGTGTGTTTATTGATATTGGAAATGATCATATATATAGTTTACGTTATATATTTAGTTGTTGCTCAAGTATAATATATTGTTAAACATCATGTTAAAATTCATACTTTTCTAAGTCGTTGCGATGGTTTTTGTTTGAAAAAACAAAACAAAGAAACTTAGAAAATGAATCGTTCTCATGCGTGGATTAACTTGTAATACTTAATAAGGTAAGTCATTAAATCTTATTATATATTCTTTTTCAGATAAAACAATGGTCCAAGACAAGACCCTTCTGATCTGAGGATATGGTGGTTCTTATGGTTCAAGCTCACATGGACATGGTGAGATGTCTTATTTGTGTTTGATGAATTAGAAATTGGTTTTTATTGATGTTTAACCTTTTTTATTTACTTATTATGTTTGGAGACTTTTTTTTATTTGCTTTTGCCTTTTAGATATTTGGAGTTGGATTAATGTAATTGTTGTGTTGTGTTTTATCTCATGGAGTATAATATAATATTGTTGCCAAGACATTTTGATTAATTTGATGGTTATGTGGGGGACATTGAGGACTTTTAGTGGATGGAATTTGTGGCTATTAGTTGTCCTGGTTGTACTGCATTATTCTTATTTGCAGGCTTTAAAAAATTTCATAGTTTTAATCATTATTTGGACCTGCATATATGATCCGCTGCAAATTAAATCGCCAACGTTAGATTATGATTGAATTTTCAAACAAACTTTACCACACAAAGTGGTTGGACGCAATTTTGTTGTCGTTGTTCCGATTTAGGGTTCGATGTGTGAGGAAAAAATTATTGGAGTTATTCCATATCGGTTGTGGAATGGGCAAATAATCAGTTTATAAGTGTGAGAGAAAATCTCACATCTTGAGCTAGCTTTTGGGTTGAGAGAGGCCCAAAACCACCCAACACTGTGAGTGCCCTTGTGAGTATTGATCAGTCTCACATTGAGAAAATATAAAATAAATGAGTACTTAATATACCTAAGTGGACCTTAGCCCATTAACTTAAGTTTTTGGGCTAGAGTTGTGTTCAACTATGTATATTAATATACTATTTTTTAAAAAAACTTCATAACCGCTTTATTTCCCAATAAGTGGTATTAAAGCCTTGAAGTGAGATACTCTTAGAAATATAAAATGACTCACAAGCTAGGAAGAGTTGGGTCAATGTGAAGAGACTCATAAGTGAGGGAGGGATTGTTGTGAGTGAACTTGTGAGTGTTGAGTCTCACATTAAAAAAATATAAAAGAAAAATAGTACTTAATATACTTAAAAGTACTTAATATAAAAGAAAAACTTCATAATGCTTAAGCTTTTGGGATAGAGAAATGTTCAACTATGTATATTAATGCACTCTTGGTAAAAACTTCATAACTGCTTTATCTCCCAATGTAAACCAAGGAATTATGTTCCATAATTGTCTTGTCTTATGCCTATTGATGCCAAAATATGACTAATTTCTAACTAACTACTTAACATTACAAAAAAAAGTATTTTACAACTCTTTTATAGCTTTCAACACGTGTTAGCATATGGTTGGAGACACATTAGCCACTAAAAAATTAATTTTAGGATCCTTCAATGACATGCTAACACATGTCAAAAGTTATAAAATAGTTGGAAGTTAGACTTTCAATTTTAATCCAAGGTTGGAGACACATAGTTAAAAGCTCCTTCTATTAAGACCCGGTGTAGATTAAGTCATTTACACCCTCCAATGGAAACCTTCCACGTCATATTTTTACACACAACGAAAATGAACTTCCACACACAATCCCAACCCCGATACTCCTTTTTCGACTCCTTTTCTTCTCGTTCGACAAGCCCCATTCAGGACACCGTGGCTACCTTTTGATTTTGGTCCTCTCAGTGGAATATATATATATAATTTGTAAGAGTTACTTTATGGACTTATTCAAAATAGTGTTATTGAGCAATTAAGTTCTTGTTTAGCGATAAAACTTATTACTTATTATTAAATTCCTACATTTGGCTTTAGAAATTTTATCTTACATTTTTTTTCATCTTTTAAAAAAGAAAAAAGTGTAACGTGCTTCACGAAGCCCTTGGCGTAGAGTTTGCGTAGTTCAAATAAAGTTCAGCGTGCATGCCTAGTCCTTTCATAATATTACTACGAAAAATGTTATTTAGTAAACTATAGAATGTCAAGATAGTGAAAATTACCGCATCATTTCAATTATATAATAGTCTTGTAACAATTTACTAAATAGTATTTACTTTATTGACATATTTAAAAAGAAATGAGTATTGTACACAACTTTTAGAAAAGAAGTCCTCCACTTTGTAATGGTGAGCCCCTTTTCCTTTTTATTAATATATGAAAGAAGTCCTCCACTATCAAATGGTTATGATCCCATTCACCTGTTATTACAAAAAAGAATAATGAGTCTTTGAAAAATGGATGACAACATAGATCCCACTGAAAAAAATGAATAAATTTTCTACTAAAATTACTAATCTAATCTTTATTAGAAAGCATGAACGGCTAGATCTCAAACTTTCAGATATGAAAAGCTAAGTAGATTAGTACACCACAATTATCACCCTAATATTACCCCGCTTATCTGGGATTTAGCGTGCAAATACTTTACTTTTTTTTTTTTTTTTTTTTTTTTTGAGAATACAAATACTTTACTTTTGAAACTACAAATAGACCATAATATCAATAGGTAATATTGGTAGTTTAGTAGCTTAATTAACCATATTTGATGAGACGCCCAATATATAGTACCATTTGATATGATTATTAGCTCATTGCATTTTTGCCTTCTCTGCATTTTTAAGATGAGACTATTATTTTTCAATTTTATAAAAAGACCTTCTATTATATAGTTACGATGATGTGGCAGTGAAAAACAACCTTTAAATAAATAGGGGTTTGTAAAAATAAAAATTAATGACAGATATTCACTGTCACATCATCATAGTTTTATAACAATTTACAGTCATATGAGAGTCTACTAAATTTCATTTCTCGTTTTTATTAATACAATAATTTTTTTATAAAGATTTAATTTATGCTAGGTCTTTAATTATAAAAATCATTCTTTATTGAAATCTCCTTAATTATTTTAGATATTATTTTATAATAATTATTTTGTTAGAATATCTCCAAAGT
The DNA here is from genome assembly GCF_901000735.1 of Corylus avellana. Taxonomy (NCBI): domain Eukaryota; kingdom Viridiplantae; phylum Streptophyta; class Magnoliopsida; order Fagales; family Betulaceae; genus Corylus; species Corylus avellana. The sequence continues at coordinate 25,162,180 of NC_081547.1, forward strand.
GATCAATTTATCTTTTCAGTTTTCTATCACATTCTTTATAATCACAATATTCTAAGGCGAAAAAGAGAAGAATCGGGAAAGTATTTTGTGTAACCAAACATCAAGAAGTAGCAACCAAGGGGCTTCCCCCCTTAACTCCCGCACTCTCTTCCTCGGCTTTCTGCATCCTTACAATCGTTT
>NC_081547.1:25162508-25176222 GCF_901000735.1 Corylus avellana
CCGGATATTGGAAAACTTCAAAGATTACAAGCAATGTTCCTTCAAAGCAACAATCTCTCCGACAACATCTCGCAATCTCTTGAAAATCTGAGTATGTTACTCCAACTATCTTTAGGGGATAATGATCTTCACGGAAGCATACTTTCAGGTCTAGGAAACTGCCAATCTTTGAATGGATTAGATCTTTCTAATAACAATCTCAGTGGCACCATACCTCCACAAATCTTTGGCCTCTCATCCTTGTCAAGCGGTCTCAGTTTGCCCAGAAATCGCTTCACGGGTCCCCTTCCCATGGAAGTTGGAAATTTGAAAAATCTGGGTATATTGGATGTGTCAGAAAACATGTTATCTGGTGAAATTTCAAAGAGTATTGGCAGTTGTATTATGATGGAGACTCTGGGCATGCAAGGAAACTTCTTCCAAGGGACCATTCCATCAAGTTTTAGTTCTTTGAGAGGACTTTAGAAGTTAGATCTTTCTCGAAACAATTTGTCAGGAAAATTCCAGATTTTTGCGGGTTTCAACTTGTTGGATCTTTTGAATTTATCTTACAACAATTTTGAGGGTCTAGTGCCAAAAAACGACATTTTCAATAACTCAAGTGCAACTTCAGTTGTGGGAAATAGTCAACTGTGTGGGGGGAATACCTGAGATGCAGTTGTCAAAATGTAACTTCAAAGAGTCCATGAAGATGAAATTGACCTTATCCATGAAATTAATTATCTCCATAGTTTGCGGGCTTCTAGGAGTATTTACTACGCTTTCTTTTCTGTATGTTTGTTGGTTAAGAAAGAAAAGAAAAGAAACTACTTCAAGTTCTTCTGGAAATTTGCTTTTGAATTTGTCTTACCAAAGTCTCTTAAAAGCCACTAATGGGTTCGCCTCTGCTAATTTGCTTGGTGTGGGTAGTTTTGATCCGTGTATAAAGCAATCATTGATGAGGGCAAAATGACAGTTGCTGTCAAGGTGCTCAACCTTCTGCACCGTGGAGCTTCCTAGAGCTTTCTTGCTGAGTGCGAGTCCTTGAGAAACATCAGGCATCGAAATCTTGTGAAGATTCTTACAGTTTGTTCAAGTGTTGATTATCAAAGTAATAATTTCAAGGCGCTAGTTTATGAATTTATGTTCAGTGGGAGCCTTGAGGATTGGTTGCATCCAACTGCTAAAGAAAATGAGGAGTACCAATAATAGAGGAATTTTGGAAGAGGATAAGACAATTTTATTATGCTTTTTATTCATACAAACTTGGTATTGTACAATTTTATTTCCTGGTTTCATCGTATAGAGAGTATCATAGCATAATTGCTTTCTTAGCATATAGGTGTTAATTATATAGTCATATTACAATTAATCATTATATATATATATATATATATATATATATATATATATGTTGAATTGCAGAGTATGGTATGGGAAATGAGGTCTCCTCCGATGGTGATGTATATAGCTATGGGATCCTCTTATTAGAATGTTTACTAGAAAAAGACCAATAGACGATATGTTTCAAGACACTCTAAATCTACATTCCTTTGTCCAAGAAGCTTTGCCTGAACGAGTGATTGAGATTGCAGATCCAATTTTTTTTCAAGGAAGCGAAGAAGATATATCCATGAATAATTCTCACAAAAACAGCGACAGTATGTAGAAGTAGTGAAATCCATGAATGTTTGATTATGATATTTGGGATTGGAGTTGCTTATTCTGTTTAACAGCCCAGAGAACGTTTGAGCATCAAAGATGTGGGAACTAAGCTTCTTTTGATCAAGAAAAAGCTTCTTGAAACTAGAAGACATGGAATTGGTAGAATTACGAGTAGACAATAATATCAACAGGTAATATTGGTAACTTAGTGATAATTATAGTTTGGTTAAGCAAATTGAAGATACAAATTATGGAAATTGTTTGTGGGAAAGCAACTGATTATATGGAGGAATTGGGTATGGACTACACATATTTTGGTAGCTCATGATTTACACAATTCCAGAATTAAAAATCCATATTTTATATATATATTTCTATTTTTTGTTGTTGTTATAATTGATGCTCCTGGAGTCCTGTCATTTTTTTTTCTTCCTATTTTTGAATTGAATTGAACATATTATGATTGGGCAGGTTACAATTATGCTAACAATGAGGATGAGGGTGAATCTGAAGACAAGGATGACAATTTGGACAAATGGCTGCTGTAGTGGAGTATTCTCATGGATATTTCGACATGATGTATTGAACAAATGTTTGGATGCTTATCTTTTGTTTTATTTTTATGTTTAATAGTGTTTTCAAAATATGGTTATGTTTTTAGAATATTATGTAGTTTATATTGACAATATTTATAAAGGTAGTTGAAGTAACTTTTTTTCTCTTCTATTTTTATAGTGTTTTGTTGAAGGAATGAATGATTGGATTTTAAATGCATAGAGCAAAATACAGTTTTGGAATCCTGCTATTATAAATGTTTACCGGAAAAAGACATGTTCTAAGACACTCTAAATCTACATTCCTTTGTCCAAAAAACTTTTACTGAGCGAGTGGTCGAGATTTCGGATCCAATTATTTTCCCAGGAAAAGAAGATACAACAATGAATGATTTTCATAATAACAACAACACTAGAAGAAGCATAATCTAGGAGAGCTTGATTTTTTATTTTTGCGGTTGAAATTGCTTGTTCCTTTGAACAACCAGAAAAAAACGGATAGACATTAGAGAAGTTGCAACTGAGTTTCATTTGATCAGAAAAAAACTTCTTGAAACTGGTACACATGGAGGCGGTCGAATTAATTAAATGTAAAACATAAGATCTACAGGTAATATTGGTGTGACAATTATAGTTTGATGTAGCTCTTAAAAGTGTCAATTAGAAGCTCATTGCATTTTTCCCTTTCGTTGCATTATTAAGACGAGATTACTTGTCGGTTTCTTGAAATGATCTTCTTGTTTCTTCATTTTGGTTAGCATTGCTGATTTCATGGTATTTCTTTACGTACAAGGAGCTCATTTGTGAATTTAATAGTTAAAAAGGTTAAATTGATATAACTGAACTTCTGAGTATAGAATTGGATTCTATAAGAAAATTTGAAGAATTGAAATAATAGTTTAATCTATATTTTATTATAACATAGGCAATGCCCTGTTTCAACTACGGAACAGGGGAAGGGAGCAAGAAAACAACTAGCTAGTTCAATCTATATTATATCAAATAACACTTTAGATATACTTTATTGAAATTAAATATGAAATTTCAAGAGAAATTCCTTCTTAGATTGACTCTTCTTCTTCTTCTTCTTCTTCTTCTTCTTTTTAGGGAATTTATAATCATTAGACAAAGGTTTCTACATTCTAGTATTGAAATAGAAAGATGTATGCGAGACATATTGTTTGAATATATGGTTTTATAATAGGTATATATTCCTTATAAGATAATTAGTTATTAACACTGGTTGTAATGATTTGATTACCATACTTATTTTTATTTTCACCTATCTTAATTATCCTATAAATATGAGTATTTTGTACGGTAAACATCATAAAGAAAATCTAAGACTCAAAAGATGTTGTTGGAGAAGAAATAAGCTTCACTGAAGAACAAATTGAAGAATTAAAAAAGAAACAAGAAATAAAAAAGGAAGAGATCTATAGGTTGTCAAAATTCAAAATTTTCTCAGCAAGAGTCCTTGAACAATTATGTGGAAACACCACAGCAAAACTATCAAATGAAGGAAAGATAGATATCACTTTGTTTGATAAAGCTAAGGTAGCTAGATGGAAAAAAGAAATATCCTTAAATTAGATATATCCATATAGGCCTAATTCAAATGGAAATTACGACACTTTTTAGACAAGGAATAGATACTCCCGTCTTAGCCGTGGTCTGATCTTAGACAAAAGGTTTAACGACCCTCTTAAAGCAATAATTGGTGGAGTTCAATCAAATCTTTTCAATGGAGTAGTATGGTTTAACACTAAGCCAAATTATTTTATCTCTATCAATGATCCTAATCTGGAAGACACAGTTAGGTATAGACATGAAAGAAAGCTCTCATGATCTATCAATTCACTGGAAAACAATCCATGAATTAACAAGACTAACCCAGACATCTACAAAATATTTAGACAAAATTTCTGTAGAAATATTTGAAGCTAGACCATTTGACACAGAAATTAGTCCTAGACTAATAGACTGGAAAGATTTAGAAGTCCCACGACAGTGGCTTCTAAGTGATCTAACAAAAGATCAAAATAAAGACACAACATCCCTTCAAGCATCCCGAAAAAAAAAAAAAATAAAATAAAAAAAAATCTATATTTTTTAGATAATACGGTTGATAAGTGGATAAAAGATTTTCCTCATCAAGAAAAAGATGAATGGGAAAAATTTGTAAAGCTAAGCTTTAATATTCCTAAGAATGATGAAGGAGCCTAAAGCAGTAGTTCTAATAAAGAAGCTATTGCAATGAAAATCGCAATTATGCCAGGAACAACTCACCTCAAAAATAAAAAGGAAGAGGTAAAAAGTGCAAAAATCTATCATTTTCAAACAGGAAATGAAGAAGTTATTTTTTCTCCTAGTCAAAGAAAGAAAAGATGTATGTATGTCTTAGGAAACTTTAATTTATTAGGATATAAGCCATATAGCCTTAGTATCCTTATAGATACCGAAGCTACAATCTGTAGTTGCAGGTGGAATGCACTTCCTTCGAAAAATGGATGCTAATGAAGAGCCCCCATCGCATTCAAAGGACTAGATAGGAAAGAAATTAACAAAGATAGAATATAAAGTAAAGAATGTTGCAATTTGGAAGAGCAATAACAAATTTGTTATCCCAAAGATACTTCGTTTCCCAAATATGCACTGTGATTTTCTGCAAGGAAATAATTTTATAAGTAATTATTTACCTATGCAAATTCATCATAAATTTCTGGCCTTAACACTCAAAAAAGAGTTTGTAAATATCTCAAGTTGAGCAAAAAGGGCTTGAGATGCCTCTTCTTCAAGCAAAAACCCGGGTGCGGAAGCGGGTTTAGAGGGCCCAGTGATGGGTAGTGTTTGTTTTGTGCTTCGCCTAGCCTTGCCTTTTACTTATTCTTCAATTGCATAGACTTGAATAGCTAGTTGGGGTTGCTTGCATCAATTATTTTCACTTTCAAATTGCAGCTAGCACTGGTCATGGGCCAGCAAGCCCAGCTTAGCCTGGGCTCTGGCCTCGGGTATGATTATGCCCGTCCCTAATTATTAAAAATGGTGAGGCCGAGGCCCAACCCACTCCGGTCCATTAAAGTATTTGATCTTCTTGCATATTTCATTTTGAGTAATTGTCATTGGATTTTATGCAGCTTCCTCATTAGTTTATTTAATTATCTTTCCAAGCCTAATTGGGTTTGAAAGAAATTCTTCTAACCTAGCATATTAAACTAATTTGTCCAAAATGCATATAAATTCTCACACGCATTTTTATTTTTTATATGCATTTTAAACACGTGCCAATTTATTAATTTGGGTTTGAAGAATTTTTTCAACAAAATTTGGAGAAAAACTTCGCCCATCTTTCAATAGCGCTTTATTATAAAATATCAACTAGGAACTACAAGTTAAATGATCTTTATCAATTATGATCACAAGAAACAACACGACAGCCAAAAGAAAGCAAAATTATTTATCTCAAGAAAATTGCAATTTATTAACATATGTATGTAACAAAGACTCAAACCTAATATAGACTAATTAATATCCTCTCTCTTGACATTGCGATTTACCATTTACAACTAATTTTGCTATACAAACTATGAAGCTTTATACAAGTAATCTCGAAAGGCTAGGCAATTATATTATGCCGTCTCTTTGATCTCGACTTCCTAAGATGGCGCCTCTTTGGATTTTGGAGTCTCTGCTGTCAATATTGTAGGAAAATTTTCTTATTCCTATTTTTTGTGTTTACTTACAATAGTGTTTTCTTATTCCTATAGTCTCCTAGAATATAAGGACTCCAGATAAATAGCTTGATCAAATCCATGTTAGCTGTACAAAGTGTTCGGTGGTGGTGGCAGTGGCGGCGGAGGAAAAACGTCTTGTTCTAAATTGTGATATATACCTCAAGAAGAGAAGGAGACCGAGAACCCTATGCGCCTTATTAACAGTCTTGATATTTACTGAACTGGCTGGCTGACAGAAGAAATCTGAGATTTCTCAGGGAAAAGGTTAAGGTTCCTCACCTCCAGCTGTGATGAGCTTCTCAACTCGAGAAACTATATGTTTACCGTATGTATACTTCTTCAAGGCATTCAAATGAACCTTGATGCGAGAAAGAATCAAATTTTTCGCTAAATTCCTAATCCCCACTAAAAACCATTGAAAGTCACCGCCCTCTGTTCCTCTGCTTAATGTGGAGTTCATCACAAGTCTTCATTTGAGATAATTTCTAAAGAAAATCTAAAGTATTTTTTGAAGTCCTTATAAAAGTTTTTTTTTTTTTTTTTTTTTTTTAATTACTTCCGCCATATCTAGTTCTTAATTGTGGCAGGCAAAATAATGTTCCAGAAGAAAGTAAAATGCAATCAATCTCCGTGGGGGACATAGTTAAAATTTTAGGTGGAAGTTAATTTCAATCGATATCCATGAAAATTAACCGGCAACCACAATAATGAAGTTATTCTCACTTTACGTTTTTTCAGTACTATCTGTGAAAGTTTTACTTTTTCTTTCCTTCTTAAGTGTTGAAGCAATTGCACAGGGCAACATACTTGTCTTTTACTTTATACTTTAAGAACATGGCATCACTGAAAAAACCCTTTTTTTTTTCTTTGTTTTTTGAATGAATGAATGGAGCAAACGTGTAACGGACTAGTGCAATATCTACAATCTAATCTATTAAATTGACATATTTTGTTAAAGTATGTGATAAAAAATGTACATGAAAATCACATGCTCTAAAAGCATATATTAGTTTAAGAAATTAGGTTGAAGAAAAACTTCATCTGCATCGAGCCTGTTTTGACTGCTAACTTTGAGCTTTTCTTTGACTGAACGAGATGTGCAGTGGAATTTATGGCAGCCATCTGCAATTATACTCAAAATTCTGCTGGGATTATATAAGAAATTGATAAATTTAAAACTAATAGCATTGTTGTCTATGTATAAGCACTTTCAAGTTTCACCCTTCACCTGATACGAAGTCTTTAGCATTGTCCTATGCAAATACCAGTAGGTCATATTGTGTTAGCCATAGAGGGTCTCAAAGATATCCAAAAAAAACAACCCTCATCAGGGAAAATATTGCATTCTACTTCAAGAAAATTCAAAATTTATTTGCAAGTAAGGCCTATTATTAATAATTATTCAATTTTATGAAGGGTCATGAAAAGGAAATGGCATTTTTTGCATGAAGTAACTGCTGCCAAAAAATCTTAAATTTCTAATATAATTGTTTAATGCATGACTCCAACATTGTTTCGCTTGGAATAGAATCATCTTCATTTTAAGTGAAATGAAGATTAACTATTTTATAGTTTAGATTAGATTTCACAACATCTAACGGTTATATGTTGCCATGTCATTTAAAATTCGTAAAAAATAAATAAATAAATAAATAAAAAGTATTATGTAAATCTAATCTAAACTATAAAATAGTTCTTTTCAATTTCACTTAAAAAAGAAAAGTATCCTATCCTATATATATATATATATATATATATATATATATATAAGCCCATGTTGATGAGGGTTTGAATTCTATTGGGTTGGAGGGTTCAGAGGCCCATCTCGTGTTAATATCCTCTAGTCAAAGTCAAAACCCATTTTTGAAGGAGAAAGTCAATGCTGCGGTTAAAAAGCAAAAAGACGAGGCTCTCCAGCATATGAAACGCTTGTTTCATCTAAAGTCCAGTTTTAAGTGGGCTTTTAACAAATGGGCTTGGGAGGCCTCTTCTTCAAGTAAGGACCCAGGTGCTGAAGCGGGTTTAGGGAGCCCAGTGGTGGGTAGTGTTTGTTTTGTGCTTTGCCCAGCCTTACCTATCTCTTTTTCTTTAATTGCATAGACTTGACTAAACCGTAATGCTAATTGGGGTTGGTTGCATCAATTATTTTTGTCGCTGGTCATGGGCCAGTAAGCCCAACTTAGTATGGGTTATGGCCACGGGTTTGATGATGCCCGTCCCTAATTATTTAAAAAAGGTGAGGTTGAGGCCCAACCCACTCCACCCCATTGCAGTATTTGATCTTCTTGCATATTGTATTTTGAGGAATTACGAGTCAAATAGATGATTCATGCCATCAAAAGAATTGGTACCACAAAAAAACACGGTTAAAGTAAGCAAAGTTCCGCAAACATAATAATTTACAAACCATGCAACAAGAGGTGAGAAGGATCCAAAAAACTCTAAAGCCCTACCCAAATCTCTATTGGGACAAAGGAATGTGAGATTATTGATTTTTGCTTTTCCCCGACACGTTGCATGCAGAGTATCGTACGGAAAATGAGGTGTCGTGATGATGTGTATAGTTATCGAATCCTGCTATTAGACATGTTCCAAGGCACCCTGATTCGTCTACATTCCTTTGTCCAACTCCGCAGTTAAGCGTGCTTCTGTTAGAGTAGTACCAAGATGGGTGACCTCCTGGGAAGTCTGATTCGATGGGAGCCAAAAGCGGACAATATTATGTGTCATCGGGGTGGGATGTTACATATGGTATCAGAGCCATTGCCCAGCCTGAGATGGAGGGAGTGTGCACAAGCCCATGAAGGTCGCTAGCGGGCGCTCACTGGGGCGAACGCCAAGAATGGGCTAATCCCATGAGGGTCGCCAGCGAGGACGCTGGGTCCTAAGAAGGGGTGATTGTGACATCCCACATCGCCTGGGTATGGAGATGAGGATATGCTTAAATATATACTACACCCTTAATGACAACAACGTGTTCTCCTAGCCTAGTGGTGGCTAGGGAGGAACAAAGCCTTGAGGGATGCCAGGAGGTCGTGGGATCGACTCCTTGGTAGGCGCCAAAGAGGACAATATTGTTGTGGGAAGGGCTCTGCTATGCTGCTGCTGTGTATCTCTAATCCCAAACAATGCGTTTTAAAGCCGTGATGGTCATGATCCCATCAGAACTCCGCAGTTAAGCGTGCTTCTGCTGGAGTAGTACTAGGATGGATGACCTCCTGTGAAGTCTAATTCGAGGAGAGCCAAAAGCGGACAATATTGTGTGTCATTGGGGTGGAATGTTACAATTAATTATCTCCATAGCTTGCGGGCTTCTAGGAGTAATTTCTATGCTTTCTTTTTTGTATGTTTGTTGGTTAAGAAAGAAAAGAGAAGAAACTAATTGAAGTTCTTCAGGAAATTTACTTTTGAATTTGTCATACCAAAGTCTCCTAAAAGCCACTGATGGGTTCTCCTCTGCTAATTTGCTTGGTATGGGTAGTTTTGGATATGTATATAAAGGAATCATCGATGAGGGCAGAACGACAATTGCTGTCAAGGTGCTCAACCTTCTGCGTCGTGGAGCTTCCAAGAGTTTTCTTGCTGAGTGTGAGGCCCTAAGAGGCACTAGGCATCGGAATCTTGTAAAGATACTTACTGTTTGTTCAAGTGTTGATTATCAAGGTAATAATTTCAAGGCTCTAGTTTATGAACTCATGGTCAATGGGAGCCTTGAGGATTGGTTGCATCCAGCTGCTAAAGAAGATGTGGCACACTAGGAGCAGAAGAATCTGAATCTTTATCAAAGATTGAATATCGTCATTGATGTTGCGAGTGCATTGGAATATCTCCACTATCATTGTTAGACACTAATCCTCCATTGTGACCTAAAGTCGAGCAATGTTCTTCTCAATGATGAAATGGTTGGACATGTTGGAGACTTTGGGTTAGAAAGATTCTCTTCTGAAGCCAACCATAACTCTTCAACCAACTAGTCAAGCTCTATTGGCGTTAGAGGAACAATTGGTTGCACTCCTCCAGGTGAAGACACTCTTTATAATTCCTCAATTAATTCTTTTTTTTTTTTTAATAACATTTCTAAGTTCGAAGAGGATAAGACAAATTTATTATGCCTTTTATTCATAAAAACTTGGCACTATACAATTTTATTTGCTGGTGTCATCAAATACAGAGTATCATAACATAATTGTTTTCTTAGTATATAGGTGTTAATTATATAGTCACATTACAATTAATCAAATTATATATATATATATATATATATATATATATATATATATATATATATATATATATATATATATATATATATTTCAGAGTATGGTATGGAAAATAAGGTCTCTTCCTGTGGCGATGTATATGGCTATGGGATCCTCCTTTTAGAAATGTTTACTGGAAAAAGACCCACAAATGAAATGTTCCAAGGCACTCTAAATCTACATTCCTTTGTCCAAGAAACTTTGCCTGAACGAGTGGTTGAGATTGCAAATACAATTCTTTTTCAAGGAATCGAAGAAGATATAAGCATGAATGATTCTCATAATAACAGCAGCACTAGAAGAAGTGAAATCCATGATTGCTTGATTTTGATATTTGGGACTGGAGTTGCTTGTTCTGTTGAAGATCCCAAAGAACAGATGAACATTAAAGATGTAGGAACTAAGCTTCTTTTGATCAAGAAGAAACTTCTTGAAACTAGAAGACATGGAAGTGGTCGAATTAAAATTAGACCATAATATCAATAGGTAATATCAGTAATTTAGAGATAATTATAGTTTGGTTAAGCAAATGGATGAGGCATCTAATGGTACCAATTAATGCCAATAACAAGCTCATTGCATCTTTCATTCTCTTATACTAATAAATGATCTCCCTTATTTATTTTTGTTGGTATTGCTAATTTCATTTTTGCCTAGTGGTAATTTATAGATTAGTGGACTCACTATTGGATTTTCATGGTTTTTTCTTTTACATGTGAAGAGGTAATTCTTTTACATAATATTGGCTTCTTTTCATGTTTTTCTTCCATTGGTCATATAAAAGTATGTTTCTCGAGGTGTTCTATCCATTTGTAATATCAATTTAGTTATTTTGTATTTGATGGTTGTTAATTGAAAAAATTATAAAGTTAAGGTTTGAATAAACTAAATTTGGTAACTTTCATGATTGGAGTTTAATTTGTCAAAATTGATTGCACCACTAGAAATAGGGCTTTTACCAGAGTAAATTTTGTATTTTTTATTTCTAATGCCCAAAATAAACGCCGATATAAGAGGTATTTTTCGGTGCTTTTTATGGACGCTATTAAATCTCGTAAATTAGCTTCATTTAAACAAAAGCGTCGTAAATGTGAAATATTTATTGGTGCTTTTTCAAAACAAACATAAAATAAAAGGCTAGGATATTAGTGTATTATGGTAGCTATGGGTAGACAACCCGTTTGGTGTGGCAAATTCGTTTCCAAATCATCTTGACACAAGGGAGATTGTGGTAAAACTTTAGACTTAATTTAGAATTAGTCAAATTTCTTAATGGAAAAAGACTAAAAAGATATGAAAGAGCACATATTATATCGTGACATCCAATGGCAGGATTACTATTAGACTCATCAGAACAAACATATTTTTTTTAAAAAAAATAAAATAAAATAGACTACTTATTTGTTAGCAGACATCATGCCTTATGAGTCAAATTACTAAAAATTCCAAATTTTTGAGAATCTATATGTCTAATTATTGTAAATCACCTTAGTTTTCATTGATACTCTAGTGGTGCTAGATCAGGTTATAGTTCAAGTCGGACTTAAAGGAGCGCATTCAATTTCCACCGTCTAGACCTCTCTTATGTGGCTCTTAGTGGGTAAGTGCTACTATGGTTATGCCCAAGTACGATAACCATAATTGGTCTCTTCGGCTTGCCCTTTTTCTATAAATAAAAAAAATTACTAAAGAGTCCTGCGGCTTGAAAATTGCTTTTCATATATTACCATGGTGGTCCTGAGTTTTGAATTCACAGCATCAAAAGCTTCAATTGTCTAACTTGTAGAATAGCATTACCAACAATGAATAGTCCCAGCCTAACTGTCAAGATCTTATTAGCTACGACCAGCTCTCCTTGGTTATCATTGGTGTATAATAACTCGAGTCATTAGCTGGTTTTTGAATTGCAATCTTTGGTCTATTATAATCTTTAGTTTGGTGTGAATTGCGTTAATTATTGTGTAGCTAATTTGCTTGTTGGGTGGTGGATGGAGGATACAAATTATGAAAATTGTTTGTGGGAAAGCAACTTATTATATGGATGAATTGGGTATGGACTATACATACTTTGGTATGTCATGATTTACACAACCCAAAATTCAGAATTCTTATCACATATATATCTATTTTTCATGATATTTTTTGTTGTTGTTATAATTGATGCTCCTGTCATTTTTTTTTCTTCTTCTTCCTATTATTGAATTGAACTCATTATGATTGGGATTTGGGCAGGTAACAATCATGCTGACAATGAGGATGAGGATGAGTCTTGGATGGCTATTTGGATAGATGGTTGCTCTAGTGGAGTACTAAATATCCATGATGTATTGACCAAATGTTTTATTTTTATGTTTAATAGTGCTTTCAAAATATGGTTATGTTTTTAGAACATTATGTTGCTTATATTGACAATATTTATGAAGGTACGTAGTTGAAGCAGCTTTTTTTCTTCTTCTATGTTTTATAGTGTGTCTCGTTGAATGAATGAATGATTGGATTTTAAATGTACAGAGCAGCGTACATTTAAAAGTATCAAGTGATATTGCATGTCAATAATAAGCTCATTGCATTTTGCCCTTCCGTTTCATTGTTAATAAATATGTCAGGATGAATTTGTCTACACCAGGCCCATCCCATGATATTCTCATATTATCTTCCGCCCAGATTCTTTCTGAATCAAAATCTATCCTAATTAACTTTTTTGAAGCAAGTCTTATAAGTGTCTTTTTTTTATTTGTTTGTCTAAGCATAGCAAAAGAGTAATTTATTTGTTTAAATGAAATACATTCCACGGCTCTCCCTCTTCTCTCTCTCTCATTAAACAAGAAAAAAAACAAAGACAACAAATGATCCCTCAAGAACTCCGGTTTGATTAGGGCGTTTACTCCTCGTCAAAATGTTCGTAGATAAAAGCTTATGAAATGATTGATTTGATAATAATGATATACCTCATCAACACAGTTTACATATAATTTTTTTTAAAAAAAAAAAATATGAAAAAATTAATTATATGGAGGATGGCCAAACTGCATCATGACATGAATGAATGTTTGAACATGATGCAACAGAAAAGGATCCTCTCCATTTCAAAATCCCTCAATTTCCTCCATTTAGTGCATTTCAAAGGGTATTGCATTTAATGCATTACCATCATTAAAACTTGTAGACAACACTACCCTTCAAAATGCACTAAATGGAGAAAATAGAGGGATTTTGAAATGGAGAGGATTATTTTCCTACCACGATATGTAGTGCAATGTCAGAATTTTGATTAGAGTGGTCAAGATAAAAAAAAAAAAAAAAATTAAAAAAAAAAGGACAAAAATTAATTAAAAATATTAAATAATTATTAGGACAATCCTTGTTTTAGATATGATTTTTGAATTTGATCTCTATCATTAAAATGATAATCATAAATTTCTTCTCTTAAGCAAGATTCGTAACACGTAATAGCGAAAGAATTTCATTGACATGAAAGACTGAATCTCAATCACCCTAATAATGAAAAAAACTTTTGCAATCT
>NC_081547.1:25176322-25183794 GCF_901000735.1 Corylus avellana
TGTTATTCAATTGTTTTTTTATTTAAATTAAAAAAAAAAAAAATTGAGAGTATTTTGATATTTTTCATAGCCTTTGTTAGCTAGGGGTTAACACTAGAAAGTGATAGCATCAAATTAAAAGTTTTAGAGGTTAAATTGAGAGTTTTTGAATTTTGAAAAAGTCTTTTTCAAAACGCGTGAATATCTCACAAACAATACACATAATTAAACTCCATAATAACATAAATAACAATCCAACTCCAAATGTCTGTAGGTGAATAAAAAGTCTCCAATAGTAACGAATAAATAGAAAAATGTATAAACATCAGCATAAAACAAATTTCTAAATCATCAAACATAAATAAGGCGTCTCAGCAAAGTCCTTGTGGGCTTGAACCATATCCATATGATTCTCAAACTAGCTATAGAATTGAAGGGCCATGAACCATTAATGTATCATCTGGAAAAGATTAATAAGATTTAATGAGTTACCTTAGCAAGTACACAAAGTTAATCCAAACATGAGACCAATCCATTTTATAAAAATAAAAAATAAAAAATAAAAATTGCTTTTTATTTTCAAAGAAAAACCATCACAGAGATTTTTATTTATTTATTTTTTTTCTCATTCTAAATTTATAATCATTGTAAGATTCAACTCATGAAGTACAGATATAATTTAAAAAAAAAAAAAAATGTATGCATCAGTACAGATATAATTACAAATACAGCTCGACTTACGCTAGCTATTCGTTTGACAAGCATGTGAAATTATAACTAGACATATACTATTAAGATAACTCAAAAAATTTCAACATTTCGGAAAATGTTAAGGTCACAACACAAATTTAACTTATGGCCAACTTCTCTCTTACGTGTCATCTAAAAAAAAAAATTGAGAGAAAAGATTTTGGGATTCTGAAAATTTGGAAAAAAAGATAATTTGTTTGGTTTAAAATTTAATTTTTTTTTTTTCCACGTAGGAGAGAAGTTGACCATGGGTTAGGTTTGTGTTGTGTCCGTATCAAACCTCTATTATTTCTGTTGTTTGAAAAAAAAATCTCCGGCAAACGAAATATATGCTTCAATATTCATGCACATATACAAATTAAATTCCAAAAATTTCTCTATGCTCTTTGACCAAATCAACTCCATCTTATCCAAACTTACAATCAAACTTATCCAAACTTACAATCAACTCCATCTTATCCAAAATTTCTCTATGGTCTATGCTCTGACCAACATTCTTTCGTGGGCCGTAGGTCGAATAATGAAGGTTGTTGATAGAGGACAATTTTCAATCATATTTGCTTTAACAAAAGGGACATATATAGCGATTCTGACATCATATGGGGACATAATTAATGGCGTTGGAAAGCTCATTTAGAGGGTTACAAAGTCATATTTCATTAAGTTTTTCTAATTCAAATGTTTACTGAGTTAAAATAGACCGTAAAAAGAAAATTGAAAAGCCGTACAAAATTGCTCATATGTTGTTTATGTTTGAACAAGCTTTAAAACGAGTTGACAAAATAGCTCGTTCAATAACTCATATGAAGTTGGGTTCGAATGAGTTATTCATAGATGCACTCGTTTAAAGTTGGGTTAGAACGAGCTGCTGTGTGAATTGACAATTCATGTAAGAATACGAGGAAACTATAGTTAGGTTCGAAAGAGCCTCTTACACATTCAGACAAGCTCCAATAAATTTTTGTAAACAAACTTTTATTTGAGCGCTTTCTTAGGTTCAGGAGTCTAGGTAGTATAAATATATGTAATGGCTATCTATAGCCTTAATTTATTATGTTATTTTGACCAGTTATCAATGAAAAACACTTTTAAGAGTGGTTTTCTTTTCTATCCACATTAAATCCTTGATATATTTGCCGATAGTTAAGAGTAGTAATTACTAACGTTCCTACTCTGCTAGTTAACGCGCTTTGGACGAATTTTTTTTGTTGTTTAGCCCACAAGATCTCCATCAACAATTAAATAATTGATGCAGTGCAACTTGACTTTGATATCAATTAATGCAGCGTGTAGTGATTAGTTTGCCAAGACAAACAAGATAAGAATCACAACTCTTCTTAAAACTAATACTCAATCAAGGATTTAGGCTTTGTTTGGTAATGGGGATGAGGTTGGCCCAAACACTGTTTATTACCATTTTCCAAAAAAATCAACATCAAAACATCCTAACTTTTTTACTTTTAATATCAAATCATTCACTTTTTATTATTATTCAAATAAAAAAATCACTACAAAACAAAACTTTTTCACTTTTTCATACCACTTTTTCATTTTTTATATACCAAACATTCTTACTTTTTTTCACATCAATCTACATCAACTACAGTATTTAGGTCATCCCATTTGCCAAACACTCCCTTAATGTGGATAGAAAAGAAAACCACTCTTAAAAGTGTTTTTCATTGATCACTGGTCAAAATAACATAATAAATTAAGGATATAGAAAGCCATTACATATATTTATACTACCTAGACTCCTGAACCTAAGAAAACGCTCAAATAAAAGTTTGTTTACAAAAATTTATTGAAGCTTGTATGAACGTGTAAGAGGCTCTTTCGAACCTAACTATGGTTTTCTCGTATTCTTACATGAATTGTCAATTCACACAGCAACTCGTTCTAACCCAACTTTAAAAGAGTGCATCTATGAATAACTCATTCGAACCCAACTTCATATGAGTTATTGAACGAGCTATTTTGTCAACTCGTTTTAAAGCTTGTTCAAACATAAACAACATACGAGCAATTTTGTACGGCTTTTCAATTTTATTTTTACGGTCTATTTTAACTCAGTAAACATTTGAATTAGAAAAACTTACTGAAATATGACTTTGTAACCCTCTAAATGAGCTTTCCAACGCCATTAATTATGTCTCCATATGATGTCAGAATCGCTATATATGTCCCTTTTGTTAAAGCAAATATGATTGAAAATTGTCCTCTATCAACAACCTTCATTATTCGACCTATAGCCCACGAAGGAATGTGGGTCAAACACGGTTAAGGATTTTCTCCAATCCATTTTGGATTGGAAAATATCCAATTAATAATTAGGATCTCTCTAAGGTCATAAATGAAACATATGTCCCATTGATAGAAATAATAATAAAATATTACATATATTTTAAATTTAATTAAAAAAATAATAATAAGAAGTTTTAAAAAATAATAAAATATTAAGGGGTGGTCGGACCACCCCAGTTGGGCTTGGGGTGGCCCAGCCACCATCTGGAGTGTTTCGGCTACCCTAAATTTATTTATTTATTTTATTTATTTATTTTTTCAATCTTTATTTATAATTTTTATTAATTGGGTTGAAAATTTTTGAGTTAAGTTGAAATTTTTTGAGTTGAGTTGAATTGAGTTTAAAAAATTGCCAAACTTGAATTTAGAAAAAAATTGAGATTGAGTTGGAAAATCTTGCTTCCCAAACAAGGCCTATATTTCTCAAACGCAATCTCAAACAAGCTCTTAGAGATGATGAATATATAAGTATCTTGAGGTAGATATACCAATTAAAAATAGAAAAATGTTATGTGCTTTTCTAGTGTTCTTTTTGTGTTCTTCTATTTATGTGTAGATATTATTTTTAAAAAATCAGGTGAAAGAACTAAGGGACATTTTTTTTAAAAAATAATATCCATATAGAACCAGGAAGACACTAGGAAAACACGAGGAGAACACTTAACATTCTCCTTAAAAATATAAAGGGTAATTACCTTTTTTCTCGTTAAGTAGTTCCAAAGTAAAGTATTTGCACGACTAACTCCCAGATAGATGGGGTAATATTACTATATTTGGGTGATAATTGTGGTATACCAATCTACTTAGCTTTTCATGTCTGAAAGTTTGAGATCGGTTCCTATTAGTTTATACAATTTTTCAGTGGGATCTACATTTTCATGATACATTTTTCTAAGACTCATTATTCTGAAAGGGACAGGTGAAATAATCTGTCATCATTTCCAAGATATTAAAAAAAAAGAATGCAATACCCATGAACCACTCACTCGTTAGTTATTCCAACATAAACCAATAATGTTAAAATATATTCCGAATAATTTCTGATTTTATGTTGTTGATTTATGTTTCATTGTATAAGTCAATTTAGGTTTATTTGTATAAGTCGATTTATATAGTTATAATAGAGACCTATGTATTGTAAACAAGTTAAGTTAATGAGTATAATATAGTCCTAAAAGCTATTCAAACCAGTAGATGTAAGTGTACCTAACATCAAACTACCCATAACTTTTTTGTTGTTGTTTTTTTTTTTTTTTTTTTCTATCTTTTTTCTATCTTGTTTCCACTATTATTTTCATAATTTAGTTTTCTTCACAAAATTCAACGTAAGATCAGAACTTCGTCTTATTTCAACAAATAAGAATTCAAGTAAAGCAAGGTATTTAGAAAAAAAAGTATTAAAAAAGACTTGGGTGCTAAGAAGAAGAAGGACTTGTCGGAAGGTCAAAAAATATAAAGAAAGACTTAGTGAGTGGATAATTACAGTTTTGAGATTAAAATACAAAAAGCTATATTATTGACTTTTAATACTAACCTTAACGCTAACTTTGTAATAAATAATCATAGTGGATAAAGTGGAGGACTTCATAGGGGAGACTTCTTTCATATATCAATAAAGTGGAGGACTTCTTTCATATATCAATATAGGAAAACGTCATCACCATTTTAAAGTGGAGGACTTCTTTCATATATCAATATAGGAAAACGTCATCACCATTTTAAAGTGGAGGACTTCTTTACTAAAAGTCGTGCAATGCTCATTCCCTTTTAAATATATATGTTAATAAAGTAATACAAATTGTTATATGATTATTATATAATTGACTAATTGAGATGATAGGTAATGAAAATTAATATTTCAATGAGTTAGGACTTGTAAAAAGCCATTTCCATGATTTCCATATCCAACACTTCCTTTTAAGCGGTGTGATGCTCACATTTTTTCCATCTTGTTGGTGAAAGTTGTGCAAAAAATTGAAAGCTTGATATATTAAACTGAGAATTTTTAAACTTTATGATCTATATTACAAAATAAAACTAAAAAGTATTCAAAGAAATCAAATCAACATTTTGTATTAACAATTATTATTATTATTTTTTATCTCTTTGAGCATAAATAAGAAAAGACTCATTTATAAAATCTAATATAAGTGGTGTTTTAAATTTCAAAGCATTTTAATTTTTTGTAAAATAGTTTCATATAAAATAATGTAAGTGATCCGTGTCACTTTGATTATTTTATGAAAGTCCCTTAACTATCGTTCACATTATTGAAGGCTTTTCTTCCAAATTAATACCACTAAATCTTTGGGCCCCAATTCCATTTATCATTTCCTTCTTTTCGCTGCATTAAGCCATTAACCATTGGGAGAGATTGATTCAGACAACAAATGGAACAATCTCTAAAGAGTGGTAAACAATCATACTATCATAAATGTAAGTTCTTATTGGCTTAATTCGGTAAGCAAAATGGTGATCAAAAGTGCCAAGATTCTTCATCCATGCTAGTACCATTCGGACGGGAAGAATTGCCGTTTGGACGCTCAAAGAATTCTATTTTTTCCGAGAGCCTCGTCTACAATCTCGTTTGCAAGCCCGTCTCGACAAGCTCGATAAACAAGAATTCCTGAGAGTCTCGTCTGAACCCTATCCGGACGCCTATGTTATTTTCGTCTAACGACTTTTACTAAAAATATCATATCTAGAGACTAGAGTTTCAGATCTTTGATTGGAGCAAGCTTTCCGGCGTTGGAAAGCTAACTCAAAGATCTACAAAGTCATGTTTCACAAGGTTTAGCTAATTCCAGTATTTACTAGGTTAAATCGGGCAATAAATAGAAGACTACAAAGCTAGGTAGAATGGCTCGTGTTCAATCTCGTTCGGACGATATTGCAGATGGCCATGTGTTAAAAACACGTTCTGGCCGAGTTTTGTTGCCCCATCTAGATGGCACATGTTCCCGTTCGGACGCCGCGTACCTGTAACAGTTTTAAATAAATACAAATTGTTTCTTATGTCTAGAGATGATGGGGCTATTACAAATACACCTCTATGGAAAGAGAGAGGTACAAATTTCTACCATAGAGTTCGTGAGAGGTTGTGCTAAGAGAGATCATATGTGGTGAGCGTTAAATTGGATCTCTTAGAGTTTGAGTTATTCCTTTGATAGAATCTACGGTTGAGAAGTCTATGGGCAGGGTCTGGTAAAGAAGAATTACGTTGAAGAAGATTGTGAGCAAGAAGTCGAGTTGTAGGCTTGTCGATCTTACAGAGCCAAGGTCTTGCAAAGGGTTGTAAGTGTTCCTAGTGTCTATAATCTTTGGATAATATTTTGATAGTGATTTTTTGGGTTTGGTTGCCCCAAAGAGGTTTTACTTTTAGATAGTTTTCTAAAATGTTTCTTCTTCATAACCAAAATATATGTGTCTGCCTGTTTATTGCTTTACATATTTTCGTGCTTGAATTGTTTATTGTTTCATAGTATTAATTTCGCATAAATTGTGATAAACAAGTATTTGAAGTCGGTTAAGCATTTTTCAATTGGCATCAGAGAGGGTTCACTCTGTTTGGATTAAATTCCTGAGTGAGATCTTTTGACTCATTTGTTTGCTATGAATACTTCTCAATGGGAATATGAACTTATAAACTATTTCAACAATTTGTTGAAAAAATTCATTTTTTTGAGACAAAAATACACAAATTGTTTGGAGGATGTTCAAGACCTTGAACATGTGAAAGAATCCTTAGTAACTGAATTGTCTGAATCACATTTCTTAATTGATTCTTTAATATTTGAAAATCATGTTCTAGTTCCTAAAGTTGATTTGATAAATAATAAATTAAAAGAGTCAGAAACTCAATTCGAAAATTTCTCTAGCAATTCATTTGGGAAAATAATGCATACTTAGAATTTTGAAGGTGATAATTCTGGGATTTCTATGATTGTTGATAATATTGGTAGCTCTAATTCACATGTTTCTAAATCTAAAAGAAAGACCTTGTTTGTTAAGCTTGTGAATGTTAAAGAAGTTAAGGCTAATATAGTCTGTCTGGATAAGGGCAAAACCTCTTGTTAGGCTAATATAGTTTGTTTGGATAAGGGCAAAACGTCTTGTTTGAATAATTGTGTGAAGCCTAAATCCAAGAGTTCTTCTAAGAAATAAACTCAAGCTAAGTTTGTTCTTACATGCCCTCCATTGTGGGATTACTGGTCATATCAAACAAAACTGTTTTCAGTTTAAATCCCAAAGACTTTGGAAAAACTCAGCTGCTCCTAAGAAAGAAAAATGTGATATAGAGTCGTGTTTATCTATATCAAAGTCTAATTATATCCCTCCTCATAAAAGACAACATTTTCAAAGGTTTATTTCCACCTGTCAACATTGTGGCAATGTTGGTCATATTCGACCAAATTGTTTTAAATTGAGACCCTATGTGC
>NC_081547.1:25183894-25226035 GCF_901000735.1 Corylus avellana
AATTTATTTTTTTAATTTTTTTTAATTCTTCTACGCACTCTTTAGGGTCGACTTTTGTCGACCCTAATGCTTAACTATTAGGGTCGACTCTCAAAGTCGACCCTAATAATAGGTCAATAGCGTCCACTCTTAGTGGACGCTATTGGTCATCAAATTTATTTTTTTAATTTTTTTTAATTCTTCTACGCACTCTTTAGGGTCGACTTTTAATGCTTAACTATTAGGGTCGACTCTCAAAGTCGACCCTAATAATAGGTCAATAGCGTCCACTCTTAGTGGACGCTATTGGTCATCAAATTTATTTTTTTAATTTTTTTTTAATTCTTCTACGCACTCTTTAGGGTCGACTTTTTTCGACCCTAATGCCTAACTATTAGGGTCGACTCTCAAAGTTGACCCTAATAATAGGTCAATAGCGTCCACTCTTAGTGGACGCTATTGGTCATCAAATTTATTTTTTTAATTTTTTTTAATTCTTCTACGCACTCTTTAGGGTCGACTTTTGTCGACCCTAATGCCTAACTATTAGGGTCGACTCTCAAAGTCGACCCTAATAATAGGTCAATAGCGTCCACTCTTAGTGGACGCTATTGGTCATCAAATTATTTTTTTAAATTTTTTTTTAATTCTTCTACGCACTCTTTAGGGTCGACTTTTGTCGACCCTAATGCCTAACTATTAGGGTCGACTCTCAAAGTCGACCCTATTGAGCTTTTATGTGATTTTTTTTTCTTTTTTTCTTTTTTTTTTTCCATCTTTCAGCGTCCACTTAAGTGGACGCTATTGGTTAAGTATTAGGGTCGACTATTGTCGACCCTAAAAGTTTTTTTTTTCGCCGCTTAAAGTTTTCCCGCCCCTAGGATAATTCCCGCGCGTATATTAGGGTCGACTTATTAGCGTCCACTGTAAAGTGGACGCTAATAGTCAACTTTTCGACCCATTATTAGCGTCTACTTCGAGGTGGACGCTAATACGGAACTATTAGGGGCGACTTTGAAAGTCGCCCCTAATAGTTGAGTATTAGGGGCGACTTTTGAGTCGCCCCTAATAAGTCGCCCCTGATGAGTATCTTTCTTGTAGTGATGCCCATCATATGATGAGTGACTAAAGGTGTGCAATCAACTGGGTATTCGAAAGATTTCTACTGGGTGTACAACCAGGGTTTTTGCCCTTTCTCGACCCCCTCCTTAGGCTTTTGATGATATGAAGGCAACTTGGAGTCAATATTAGACTAGCTACTCGAGGAGGATGTTCAAACAATTTGAGATTCTTTCACTACAGAAAATCAAGCATATAACGATGCTTATATTAAAATACCAGTACTTGTTTTGTTACCGACACTTTTTTCCTGCACAATGAGAAAAATATGCACCAATATAGGTCATCTCTTTTGTAGTGTTTGGCTCTACTTTGATATATTATTTTTATGGTGCTTTGTCATTCGTGACCAAAAGAGAGAGACATGCATATCAGAAGAGTTTACTTGAATGATAAGTTAGGGAGTTGCTTGATATTTTGTAGATCTTTGGCATTTGGGACATGGATGTAGTTTTGATTTATTTTGATGTATGCATGTTACTTTGTATTTCTTTACATTGTTTTTATTGTTATAATCTGTGTAATGTTCATATTCAGATATTTTCAAGCAATGAATCCCAAACTATCTCAAACTATTTAAAATATACATGAGACTTGAAAATACAAGAACACTTTTTGTTTAACCCAAGTAATAAAAAATATTTCATTCAACCTATGCTTGTGTCGTGTGTGTAAGCCATCCATTGAGTAGAATTAATCAATTTATAAGTTGAGAAGAAGGTTTGACCAAAGTAAAGGTTTTGACATGTATATCAAATTAAAAGTCAAATCTTATCATACTAGGGCCTAGCCATTCTCGTCCATCACATTTCTCTTTTGAAACCTAGCACATGCTTGACACAGTGAAATAAATTTCTTTTGGAATATAATCTTTTAATTTCTTGTTTCACAATTTTTCTTCATGAGAAGGTGTCTTTAAACAATTGGTGCTTTGAGAAATGTTGGAATATTTAAGCCCTAGGTTCAACTAGTGTATGGTCAATTTGATAAATACAACTAGTCAAAAATCCTCATATAGTTACCTCGCACAACTCACATTTTAAGAATAAACTCAATTTAAGCTTAAGTGTGTACAATAGTTTAAAGCATCGTCAAAACGTACCGCATAAGCTTAGGCTTTAGGTTACCACAAAAAAAATAGTCTATTGAAACAATTTGACAACTCATGCATATTAAAAGCATTCTAAGATACAAGAAATCAAATCCAGAGAAGAAGCATGAGCATATAATGGACTATCAAGGTGCATCAAACAAAAGAAAGAAGAAATAACCAAATCAAAATATTTTTGTCTTTTTGAATTTTTTAACAAAACAAAAAGAATACACAAAAAAAAAAAAAAAACTGAAACAAAAAAAAATGCAAACATCAAAGCGACATGCACTAGGATATGCAAAGATAAGCAAGATAACCAATCCTACGCATGTTATTGACTCACCTAACAAAAGGTGAGATCACTACCACTCCCCCTCAATGGGTGAATGGTATAATCCTTCCTAACCCACTTTTGAACAATCTTATGACCAGATTTATGTTGCACATAGGGTCTCAATTTAAAACAATTTGGTCAAATATGACCAACCTTATCACAGTGATGACAGGTGGGAACAAACCTTTGAGAATGTTGTCTTTTATGAGGAGGGATATAATTAGACTTTGATATAGATAAACACGACTCTATATCACATTTTTCTTTCTTAGGAGCTGCTGAATTTTTTTAAAGTCTTTGGGATTTAAACTGAAAACAGTTTGGTCTGATGTGACCAATAATCCCACAATGGTGGCATGTAAGAACAAACTCAAGCCACCATTGTGGGATTATTGGATTGTTTCTTAGAAGAAGTCTTGGATTTGGGCTTCACACAATTATTCAAACAAGAGGTTTTGCCCTTATCCAAACAAGAGGTTTTGCTCTTATCCAAACAGACTATATTAGCCTTGACTTCTTTAACATTCATAGACTTCACAAACAAGGTCCTTCTTTCAGATTCAGAAGCATTTGAAGTAGAGCTACCAATATTATCAACAATCATAAAAATCCCAGAATTATCACCATCAAAATTCTGAGTATGCATTATTTTCCCAAGGGAATTGCAAGACAAATTTTTCAATTGAGTTTCTGACACTTTTAATTTATTCTCTATCAAATCAACTTTAGAAACTAGAACATGATTTTCAGATCTTAAAGAATCAATTAAGAAATGTGATTCAAACAATTCAATTACTAAAGATTCTTTCACATGTTCAAGATCTTGAAAACCCTTCATACAATTTGTGTATTTTTGTCTCAAAAAAGTGAATTTTTCCAACAAATTGTTGAAAGAGTTTATAAGTTCATATTCCCCTTGAGAAGTATTCATAGTAAACAAAGAGTCAAAAGATCTCACTCAGGAATTTAATCCAAACAGAGTGAACCTGCTCTGATACCAATTGAAAAATGCTTAACCGACTTCAAATACTTGTTTATCACAATTTATGCGGAATTAATACTATGAAACAATAAATAATTCAAGCACGAAAATATGTAAAACAATAAAGAGGCAGACACATATATTTTTGTTATGAAGAGGAAACCTTTTAGAAAACGATATAAAAGTAAAATCTCTCTGGAGCAACCAAACCCAGGAAATCACTATTAAAAGATTATTGAGAGATTATAGACAGTAGGAACGCTTACAACCCTTTGCAAGACCTTGGTTCTGTAAGATCGACAAGCCTACAACTCGTTACTTTGCTCACAATCTTCTTCCACGTGATTCTCCTTTATCGGACTCTGCCCATAGACTTCTCAATCGTAGATTCTATCAAAGGAATAACTCAAACTCTAAGAGATCTAATTTAACGCTCGCCACATATGATCTTTCTTAGCACAACCTCTCACGAACTCTAGGGTAGAAATTTGTACATCTCCCTTTCCATAGAGGTATATTTATAATAACCTCCATCATCCCTAGACCTAGGAAATAGTTTACATTCATTTAAATTTGTTACAGGTACGCGACGTCCAGACGGGAACATGTGCCATCCAGATGGGGCAACAAAACACTGCTAGAACGTGTTTTTAACACATGGCCATATGCAATATCGTCCAGACGAGATTGCACACGAGCCATTCTTCCCCGCTTTGAAGTCTTTCTCTTTATTGCCCATTTTAACCTAGTAAATACTGGAATTAGCTGAGCCTCATGAAACATGACTTTGTAGATCTTTGAGTTAGCTTTCCAACGCCGCAAAGGTTGCTCCAAACCAAGATCTAAAACTCTAGATATGACATTTTTAGTAAAAGTCGTCAGACGAAAATAACATAGGCGTCCGGATAGGGTTCAGACGAGACTCTCAGAAATTCTTGTTTATCAAGCTCGTCGGGACGGGCTTGCAAACGAGATTGTAGACAAGGCTCTTGAAAAAATAGAATTCTTCAAGCGTCTGAATGGCACTTCTTCCCGTCCGAATGGTACTAGCAAGGATGAAGAATCTTAGCACTTTTGATCACCATTTTGCTTACCGAATTAAGCCAACAAGAACTTACATTTACGATATTATGATTGTTTACCACTCTCTAAAGATTGTTCCATTTGTTGTCTGAATCAATCTCTCCCAATGGTTAATGGCTTAATGCAGCGAAAAGAAGGAAATGATAAATGGAATTGGAGCCCAAAGATTTAGTGGTATTAATTTGGAAGAAAAGCCTTCAATAATGTGAACCATCGTTAAGGGACTTTCATAAAATAATCAAAATGACACGGATCACTTACATTATTTTATATGAAACTATTTTACAAAAAATTAAAATGCTTTGAAATTTAAAACACCACTAATATTAGATTTTATAAATGAGTCTTTTCTTATTTATGCTCAAAGAGATAAAATAATAATAATAATAATAATAATAATAATAATTGTTAATACAAAATGTTGATTTGATTTCTTTGAATACTTTTTAGTTGTATTTTGTAATGTAGATCATAAAGTTTAAAAATTCTCAGTTTAATGTATCAAACTTTCAATTTTTTGCACAGCTCTCACCAACATGAAGGAAAAAATGTGCGCATCACACCGCTTAAAAAGAAGTGTTGAATATGGAAAACATGGAAATGGCTTTCTAACATTTTACATACACAAAACAAACAGCTAACTCATAAAAATTTAAAAAAAAAAAATTTGTTAAAAAAAAAAAAAATTTAAAAAAAAAGTGTAACACGTGCATCACAAAGCCCTTAGCATAGAGTTTGCATGGTTCAAATAAAGTTTAGCGTGCATCTCTTGTCCATTCGTAATATTACTACGAAAGATGTTATTTAATTTAATAAATTGTGGGATGATGAGGTAGTGAAAATTAGCTCTGATTTTTTTTTTCTTTTTACAAGTCCTAACTCATTGAAATGTTAATTTTCATGACCTATCATCTCAATTAGTCAATTATATAATAATCATATAACAATTTGTATTACTTTATTAACATGTATATTTAAAAGGGAATGAGTATTGCGCGACTTTTAGGAAAGAAGTCCTCCACTTTAAAATGGTGGTCACGGTTTCCTTTACTGATATATGAGGCCTCGTTTGCCAACAGGCCAGGAGGCCAGGAACGGCACTGTAGCTGGAACGGCACTGTTCCAGCTACAGTGCCATCTGACAGGTCCAGGACTTTTCAATATTTAATTTAATTTTTTTTTAAAGCAAAATATTAAAAAAATAAAAAAAAATAAAAAAAATAAAAAAAGAGGAGAAAGATGGGGTGGTTCGGCCCACCCTTATGCATCGTTGGCGGACCACCCCATTTTTTAATAAGGGTAACTCTGAAGCTGGAGGTATCCCCGGAGGTGAAATTGAGAACTCACCAAAGCTAGCCAAGAAATTGAGAATTAGGCCACTTATTTTGCAAAAAAAAAAAAGGATCAGTGCATTTAGGAGATTAGCTGGGAGGACCACCGCATTTAAAGTAGGTCGCCCCAAAAGGCCAAGGGGGGGGGGGATCCGGATTGCATTGGGGTGTGGGATAGCTCTGGCAGCAGAAATGGGGATGAGTTTGACCATTGCGAGATCGTAGGAGATTGGCTCAAATGCGTACCCTTTCTTCATCGGTGATTAGAAGCGAGCGCGTTTTAATCGAAGTCTTCGAATTTCCACCATCGTATCTTTATTTTTTATTTTGCTTTAAAAAAAAATTAAATTAAATTAAATATTGAACAGTCTTGCACCTGTCAAATGGCACTGTAACTAAAACAGTGCCGTTTCAAGTACAGTGCCGTTCCTGGCCTTTTGGCCCATTGGCAAACGAGGCCCGAAAGAATTCGTCCTCCACTTTATTGATACATGAAAGAAGTCCTCCACTTTATTGACATATGAAAGACGTCCACTATGAAGTCGTCCACTTTATTGGCATATGAAAGACGTCCACTATGAAGTCGTCCACTTTATTGACATATGAAAGACGTCCTCCACTATGTAGTCGTCCACTTTATTGGCATATGAAAGACGTCCACTATGAAGTCGTCCACTTTATTGACATATGAAAGACGTCCACTATGAAGTCGTCCACTTTATTGATATATGAAAGAAGTCCTCCACTACGATTATTTATTACAAAGTTAGCATTAAGGTTAGTATTAAAAGTCAGTAATATAGCTTTTTGTATTTTAATCTCAAAACTGTAATTATCCACTCACTAAGTCTTTCTTTATACTTTTTGGCCTCCCAACAAGTCTTTCTTCTTCTTAGAGCATTCCCAGCAACTTTCTCGTCATTTTCCCTATATTTAAGAATTCAAACTACTTTTTGCTTTCTTATGTCAAAATACGCCCCAATAACTTTCCTTAATCATTCTCTATATCATTAAAATATTTATTTATTTTAATTATATTATATATATGAGAGGAGAGAGGAGAGAGAATTGTAAGAGGAGAGAGGAGAGTGTAAAGAAGAGAGAGAAATGTTTTTTTTTTTAATTTAATAATCATAAGGATCGCAATAGTAGAACCCTATACTTTGGGTTCTACTGTAGCGATCCTCATGGTTGAGACTTATTTAGAGAATCTGCTGTGGGACATTTTTTGTGATTTTTTGGACATATTTCCTACACATAGGGAACAGACTCCCTTATAGGGAGTCTGCTGGAAATGCTCTTACCACCCAAGTCTTTTTTAATACTTTTTTTCTAAATACCTTGCTTTACTAGAATTCTTATTTGTTGAAATAAGACGAAGTTCTGATCTTACGTTGAATTTTGTGAAAGAAAACTAAATTATGAAAATAATAGTGGAAACAAGATAGAAAAAAGATAGAAAAAAAAACAAGAGACAAAAAATTTATGAGTAGTTTGATGTTAGATACACTTACATCTATTGGTTTGAATAGCTTCTAGGACTATATTGTACTTATTAACTTAACTTGTTTACAATACATAGGTCTCTATTATAACTATATAAATCGACTTATACAAATAAACCTAAATTGACTTCTACAACGAAACATAAATCAACATACACTAAAGAATATAAATCAACAACATAAAATCAGAGGTTATTCGGAATATATTTTAACATTATTGGTTTATGTCGAAATAACTAACGAGTGAGTGGATCATGCGTATTGCATTTTTTTTTTTTTAATCTATTGGAAATGATGACAGATTATTTCTCCTTTCCCTTTCAGAATAATGAGTCTTAGAAAAATGTATCATGAAAACGTAGATCCCACTGAAAATTTGTATAAATTTTCTACTAAAAATTACTAATCTAATCTTTGTTAGAAAGCATGAACTGCTAGGAATCGATCTCAAACTTTCAGACATGAAAAGCTAAGTAGATTGGTATACCACAATTATCACCCTAATATAGTATTACCCCATCTATTTGGGAGTTAGTCGTGCAAGTACTTTACTTTTGAACTTCTTAACGAGGAAAAAGGTAATTACCCTTTATATTTTTAAGGAGAATGTTAAGTGTTCTCCTCGTGCTTTCCTAGTGTCCTCCTGGTTCTATGTGGATATTATTTTTTAAAAAAACAAAAAAGAAAATGTCCCTTAGTTCTCACTTGATTTTTTTAAAATAATATCTACACAGGAATAGAAGAACACAAAAAAAAACACTAGAAAAACTCATAACATTTTTCTATTTTTAATTGGTATATCTACCTCAAGATACTTATATATTCGTCATCTCTAAGAGCCTGTTTGAGTTTGCGTTTGAGAAATAGAGCTTTTAAGCTAAATTTTTTTTTTTTTTTGCAAAATCTTCATTTTAAAATTTTTTTCAAAAGTGTGTTTTGGCCATTTTTAAGCTTTTTGGATCCTTAAAAGCGCTTTTAATTTTTTTTAGCAAACGGATACATTTTTTCAAATTGATTTTTTGAGTGTTAAACGTACTTTTAGACTCATCAAACGCACACCCAAACCTGCCCTAAGTGCTGTTTGTGGTCTATTGGTAAAGTTTAAAGTAGATTGCTTAGTACTTTAGTATTCATATATTTTCAAAGATTTTGGTTTTGTGATCTTTAATTGTTTTATTAAAAAAAAAATTAAAAAATAAAAATTGAACAAGAAGATCGACCTCAAAAATGCATTTTGACTTGGCCTTATACTCCTCAAACAATTCGTAGATAAGCTTATGAGGGCTCAAAAATGATGGGCTTTATGATCAGTTATTTACCTTGCTACATTAATTGCACCTTAGAGCATCTCCGGTA
The DNA here is from genome assembly GCF_901000735.1 of Corylus avellana. NCBI lineage: Eukaryota > Viridiplantae > Streptophyta > Magnoliopsida > Fagales > Betulaceae > Corylus > Corylus avellana. The sequence goes on from NC_081547.1 coordinate 25,192,677, forward strand.
AATGCTCTAAATCCCTCATATTTAGGGACAAATAATAGTTCAAAAATTATAAAAAAGCTCAAAAATGCAATTGACCTTTTGTGCCGTGTGGGGGTGGAGGGAGGGGGGGAAGGAGGAGAGGAGGCTTTCACCCTCACAATGGAACCTGACCCATATCCCAATCAATCGGTACGAAAAATCATTATTTAGCATTAGGGGTATAAGATGAGTTTAGCCTTTTTGAATTCGGTTTGGCTTGACTCGATTAAATTCGATTTGGTATCAATTCAAATAATAAATAAATTATTCATGAACACAATAATATGTTCGAATATTAAACGAGACATTTTCGTATAAACTCGACCTGACTTGAATAAGTTTATATAAACTTGCATAACTTTATTTTTACAAATTTTTTTAGCATATTTCATTTTGCAATAAAAACATCTTAAGTAAAAGGAAATCCTAATACTAATATGATAGATATCAAATTTTGAGAAGAGTCACCAAATTTTTTTTTTTTTAAAAAAAAAATTATGTAGATGTATAACAATTCAAACAATAAAAATATTAATTTCTTTAGATAATAATTAGAGTTTGATCTCCAAAATGATCAATTGGAAGTTCAATACTTCGTTCTGCTATACGCCAGACCCTGGTAGTCCCAGGGTCCGCCAAGTTTGAAGTGGCCATGGGCCATGTTTGACTTAAAAAGTAAATAAATAAATAAATTTTTTAGGTTAGAAAACTGTACAGTGTTCCCTCTTCTCCTATTTCATCGTTCTCTTCTCCCCCTTCTCATCTCTGTCTCTTCCCCCATTTAATATCTCTTCCCTCTCCCCTCACCGACGGCCGGCAACAAAGACCACGACGCCGAGCACCGCTGATGACTGAAGCTCATCAATTCTCATATATTGCCATGAACTAAACCCACTTTTTTTGGATGAATTAAACCCACTTCTTTTCTTCTTCAGCATTCAGCAAAGGTAGGAGTAAAGGAAATTGAACCCACTTCTTTTCTTCTTCAGCAAACCCACAATTAATTCAAATATGATAATGGTAATATGATAGGGAGCTTCCTTTCCACAAAGAAAATACCCATTTGAAACAGAGAATAACCCATGAAAAAATTGAGAACGAAAAAAACGTAATAGACAAGAAGACTAGGTCGGTGAGGGTCTCCGGCGTGGTAGAACCAGTCATTGCATGGTAGGGAAGGCCAACGGTGGTGGTGGTGGCTGTCACACGGGGAATTTTTGGGGGCAGGGAATATGTGTTTGGGAAGAAAATTGGGGGAAATGAGAAAATGGGTATAGGGGTAAGGATTAACGCATGATTTTTTTATTTTTTTATTTTTTTATTTTTTTAAGTCAGATGTGGCCCAAGGCCACGTCAGACTTGGCAGGACCTTGGGACTATCAGGGTCTGCCAAATATCGCTACTCTTTCTTTAGTTTTCTATAACATTCTTTATAATTTCTTTATCCAATAATGAAGTCTTGGCCTGCTTTCTGCGACGCATATCCATATCCATTGGACAATAGCAAAGTAAGATTATAAAATGAAGAGAAGTTGGCCCATATAGAGAAAAATGAAAAGGAAAAGATAAAAGAGGAAAAAGAAAAGATAAAAGGAGAAAGAAGCTCCTCCCTCACAATGCAATCCAACAAATTTCCTACGTATTCGGTGGCACAATTTTGAGTAGAGTGCTTTACGTACCTCCAAAACCAACAAACATGAGGCTTCCTCCTTTAACTTCCGCTCTCTCTTCCTCAGCTTTTTGCATCCTTACTATCGCTTCGGTCTTTTGCTTTTGTTCCGCCACCAATGGCATTGGCAGGAATGAGACAGACCGACCATCCTTGCTTCAATTCAAGGCCCAAATAGTCGAAGACCCTTTCATGGTTTTCAGCTCATGGAACGACACCACCCACTTCTGCCAGTGGCGTGGCGTTACATGTGGTCGCCGCCACCAAAGGGTCACAGAGTTGCTGCTGGGTTCTCAGAAACTCGTGGGATCTTTATCTCCTTTCATTGGAAATTTGAGCTTTCTAAGGAATTTGGATCTCTCAAAAAATAGCTTCACCCATGAAATCCCTCCAGAAATTGGCCGTTTGCGTCGATTGCAGGTACTGTGGTTGTTCAATAATTCATTTGGTGGGAGAATTCCAACCAATGTATCCCGTTGCTCTAACCTCAAGAGACTCATTCTTAGTTATAACAATCTGGTCGGGCAAATTCCTGTTGAGCTTGGCTCCTTGTCAAAGCTCCAAGTATTTTCTGTAGCCACTAACAAACTAACAGGAAGTATCGCTCCATTTCTTGGCAACTTATCTTCACTTGAAAAACTTGATTTACACTCAAATAATCTGGGTGGGAGTATTCCTAGTGCTCTAGGCCAACTTATGAATCTTACAATTATTGTAATTGCTGAAAATCAATTTTCTGGTACCATCCCTCCATCAATCTTCAATCTCTCTTCTATTAGAGTTCTTCATGTGGATTATAATAAAATCCAAGGGAGTCTTCCGTGGAACTTGGGGATAACTCTTCCTAATCTCCAAGACATTGACATTTTCATGAACCAATTTACTGGCTCCATTCCTCCTTCAATATCCAATGCCTCAAATCTGGAACTAATTCAACTTGGAGAAAACAAATTTAGTGGAAACATGTCTTCTTTGGAAAAGTTGCATAGGCTTCAATGGTTGGGCACTCAAGAAAACCACCTAGGAAGTGGGGGAGCTGATGACTTGAGTTTTCTGTGCTCTTTGACCAATGCTACTAGCTTAGAGGTGTTGGCGATAGGGGAAAATAATTTTGGTGGAGTCTTACCTGAATGCATCAGTAACTTCTCATCTACTCTTAGAGTATTGGCAGTAGATAACAATAATATAGTTGGAACGATTCCAAGTGGGATCGTGAATCTCATCAACTTTGAGTGGCTTGCAATGGGGAATAACAAATTGTCAGGTAACATTCCACTAGATATTGGAAAGCTTAAGACACTAAAAGTGATGTTTCTTGACAATAACAATCTCTCAGGAAACATCCCGCATTCTCTTGGAAATTTGAGTATGTTACTCGAATTAGATCTAGATGATAATGATCTTCACGGAAGCATACCTTCAGGCCTAGGAAATTGCCAATCTTTGAATGCATTAGATCTTTCTAATAACAATCTCAGTGGCACCATACCTCCACAGGTCGTTGGTCTCTCATCATTGTCAATCTGTCTATATTTATCTAGAAACCGTTTCACGGGTCCCCTTCCAATGGAAGTTGGAAACCTGAAAAATCTAGGTATATTGGACGTGTCAGAAAACATGTTATCCGGTGAAATTCCAAAGAGTCTTGGCAGTTGTGTTATGTTGGAGACTCTGGTTATGCGAGGAAACTTTTTCCAAAGGACCATTCCATCAAGTTTTGGTTCTTTGAGAGGACTACAGAAATTAGACCTTTCTTGGAACAACTTGTCAGGAACAATTCCAGATTTTTTTTTGGGTTTCAACTTGTTGCATCTTTTGAATTTATCTTACAACAATTTTGAGGGACTAGTGCCAACAAATGGTATTTTCAAGAACTCAAGTGCAACTTCAGTTGTGGGGAATAGTCAATTGTGTGGGGGAATTCCTGAAATGCAATTGCCGAAATGTAACATCAAAGAGTCCAAGAAGACAAAATTGACCTTATCCATGAAATTAATTATGTCCATAGTTTGCGGGCTTCTAGGAGTAATTTCTATGCTTTCTTTTCTCTTTGTCTGTTGGTTAAGAAAGAAAAGAAAAGAAACTACTTCAAATTCTTCAGGAAATTTGCTTTTGAATTTGTCTTACCAAAGTCTCCTAAAAGCCACTGATGGGTTCTCCTCTGCTAATTTGCTCGGTGCGGGTAGTTTTGGATCCGTGTATAAAGGAATCATTGATGAGGGAAAAACGACAATCGCTATCAAGGTGCTCAACCTTCTGCGTCGTGGAGCTTCCAAAAGCTTTCTCGTCGAGTGCGAGTCCCTAAAAAGCATCAGGCATCGGAATCTTGTAAAGATACTTACAGTTTGTTCAAGTGTTGATTATCAGGGTAATGATTTCAAGGCATTAGTTTATGAATTCATGATCAATGGGAGCCTTGGGGATTGGTTGCATCCAACTGCTAAAGAAGATGAGGCACATTCGGAGGAGAGGAATCTGAGTCTTTATCAGAGATTGAATATTGCCATTGATGTTGCTAGCGCATTGGAATATCTCCATTACCATTGCCATACACCAATCTTTCACTGTGACCTCAAGCCGAGCAATGTCCTTCTCGATGATGAAATGGTTGGACATGTTGGAGACTTCGGGTTAGCAAAATTCTCTTCTGAAGCCAACCATAACTCTTCAACCAACCAGTCAAGCTCTATTGGCGTTAGAGGAACAATTGGTTACACTCCTCCAGGTGAAGACACTCTTTATCATTCCTCAATTAATTCTTTTTTTTTTTTAATAACATTTCTAAGTTTGAAGAGGATAAGACAATTTTATTATGCCTTTTATTCGTTGGCACTATACAATTTTATTTGCTGGTGTCATCGAATAGAGAGTATCATAACATAATTGTTTTCTTAATATATAGGTGTTAATTATACAGTCACATTACAATTAATCATTTTATATATATATATATATAATTTCAGAGTATGGAATGGGAAATGAGGTCTCTTCCTGTGGCGATGTATATAGCTATGGGATCCTCCTTTTAGAAATGTTTACCGGAAAAAGACCCACAAATGACATGTTCCAAGGCAATCTAAATCTACATTCCTTTGTCCAAGAAGCTTTGCCTGAACGAGTGGTCGAGATTGCAGATCCAATTCTTTTTCAAGGAATCGAAGAAGATATAAGCATGAATGATTCTCATAATAATAGCAGCACTAGAAGAAGTGAAATCCATGATTGCCTAATTTTGATATTTGGGACTGGAGTTGCTTGTTCTATTGAAGATCCCAAAGAACGGATGAACATTAAAGATGTGGGAACTAAGCTTCTTTTCATCAAGAAGAAACTTCTTGAAACTAGAAGACATGGAAGTGGTCGAATTACAATTAGACCATAATATCAACAGGTAATATCAATAATTTAGAGATAATTATAGTTTGGTTAAGCAAATGGATGAGGCATCTAATGGTACCTATTAATGCCAATAACAAGCTCATTGCATCTTCCATTCTCTTACATTAATAAATGATCTCCCTACTTTATTTTTGTTGGTATTGCTGATTTCATTTTTTCCTAGTGGTAATAATGTATAGATTAGTGGATTCACTATTGGATTTCATGGTTTTTCTTTTACATGTTGAGTGGTTTTTCTTTTGCATAATATTGGCTTCTTTCCTTGTTTTTCTTCCATTGACCAAATAAAAGTATGTTTCTTGAGGTGTTCTATCCATTTGTAATTTCAACTTTAGTTATTTTGGATATTGGATGGTTGTGAATTAAAAAAATTTAAAAGTTAAGGTTTGAATAAACTAAATTTGGGAACTTTCATGATTGGACTTTAATTTTTCAAAATTGATTGCACCGCTAGAAATAGGGCTTTTACCAGAGTAAATTTTTTTCTTAATGGCCAAAATAAACATCGATATAAGAGGTATTTTTCGATGCTTTTTATGGACGCTATTAAATCTCGTAAATTAGCTTCATTAAAACAAAAGTGTCAAAAATGTGAAATATTTATTGGTGGTTTTCCAAAACAAACATAAAATAAAAGGCTAGGATATTCGTGTATTTTGATAGCTTTGGGTAGACAACCCGTGTGGTGTGGCAAATTGGTTTCCAAATCATCTTGACACAAGGGAGATTGTGGTAAAACTTTAGACTTAATTTAGAATTAGTCAAATTTCTTAATGGAAAAAGACTAAAAAGATATGGAAGGACACATATTATATCGTGACATCCAATGGCTGGGTTACTATTAGACTCATCAGAACAAACATAGATTTTAAAATAAATAAATAAACCTACTTATTTGTTAGTAGACATCATGCCTTATGAGTCAAATTACTAAAAATTCCAAATTTTTGAGAATCTATATGTCTGATTATTGTAAATCACCTTGGTTTTCATTGATACTCTAGTAGTGCTAGATCAGGTTATAGCTCAAGTCAGACTAAAAGGAGCGCATCCAGTTTCCATCGTTTAGGCCTCTCTTGTGTGGCCCTTAGTGGGTAAATGCTATTATGGCCATGCCCTAGTAGGACAACCACAATTGGTTTCTTCGGCCTGCCATTTTTCTATAAATAAAAAAAAATTACTAAAGAGTCCTGCGGCTTGAAAATTGCTTTTCATATATTACCATGGTGGTCCTGAGTTTTGAATTCACAGCATCAAAAGCTTCTGTTGTCTAACTTGTAGAAAAACATTACCAACAATGAGTAGTCCCAGCCTAACTGTCATGATCTTATTAGCTATGACCAGCTCTCTTTGGTTATCATTGGTGTATAATAACTCGAGTCATTAGCTGGTTTTTGAATTGCAATCTTCGGTCTATGATCATCTTTGGTTTGGCGTGAATTGGGTTAATTATTGGATAGCTAATTTGCTTGTTGGGTGGTGGATATATGGAGGATACAAATTATGAAAATTGTTTGTGGGAAAGCAACTTATTATATGGATGAATTGGGTATGTACTACACATACTTTGGTATGTCATGATTTACACAACCCAGAATTCAAAATCCATATTACATATATATCTATTTTTCATGATATTTTTTGTTGTTATAATTGATGCTCCGGTCTTTTTTTTTTTTTTTCCTATTATTGAATTGAACTCATTATGATTGGGATTTGGGCAGGCAACAATCGTGCCGACAATGAGGATGAGGATGAGTCTTGGATGGCTACTCTAGTGGAGTATTAAATATCCATGATGTATTGAGCAAATGTTTTATTTTTATGTTTAATAGTGCTTTCAAAATATGGTTATGTTTTTAGAACATTATGTTGCTTATATTGACAATATTTATGAAGGTACGTAGTTGAAGCAGCTTTTTTGCTTCTTCTATGTTTTATAGTGTGTTTTGTTGAACGAATGAATGATTGGATTTTAAATGCACAGAGCAACGTACATTTAAAAGTTCCAGCTATATTGCATGTCAATAATAAGCTCATTGCATTTTGCCCTTCCGTTTCATTGTTAAGATGAGTTTACTTCTCGGTTTCTTGAAATGATCTTCTTAATTATTTCTTCATTTTGGTTGATTATTTAAATGCAAACATAGAATCTATATGCTGCAATATCAAGAATACAAGTACAAGAACCAACAAAAATGGGGATGTGGTTAATTTTTGTGAATGAAATATCTTTAGTCCAATTAAGGTCCTTAGGATAGAAGTAACGTCCCACGATTTAATTGTGCAAAAAGGTAAAATTGATATAACTGAATGTTTGGGTATAGAATTAGATTCTATAAGAAAACTTAAAGGATTAAAATAATAGTTTAATCTATAATTGTTTAATCTAGTTTAATCTATATTATATGGAAATAGCACATTATATAATATAGGCAAGGCCCTGTGTTAGTAATTGAACAGGGGAAGGGAGCAAGAAAACGGCTAGTTTAATCTTCTATATTATATCAAATAACACATTAAAATATACTTAATTGAAATTAAGCATACTGTCTAATTTATTTTTTAAAAGAAGTGTTGATGCACAGTTTTCCGGGATGGTGACGTGGCACGCCTTGCGGTGGTACAACAGGATTAGAGCCCCCGGTGGTGTCCCGGCGGGGAGTTCACCACCAGGGTAACTTCGATGCCTAAGTTAGAAAATGAGGAAAGAGTGTTTAAGCAACCAAAGTTTTTCAGAGCCAAGATTGCGTGTACCTTTGATGGGAATTGAGAGCTGTATTTATAGGCATAGAGTACAATTTGTTTCCCGCGTGTACCTTTGATGCAACATGATATGCAGTGCGATGTCAGAATTTTGATTAGAGTGGTCAACATAAAAAATAAAATAAAACTGGACAAAAATTAATTAAAAATATTAAATAATTATTAGGACAATCCTTGTTTTAGATATGATTTTTGAATTTGATCTCTATCATTAAAATGGTAATCAGAAATTTCTTTTCTTAAGCAAGATTCGTAACACGTAATAGCGAAAGAATTTCGTTGACATGAAAGACTGAATCTCGATCACCCTAATTATGAAAAACACTTTTGCAATGTAATGTACATGCCCCAGCTGGCATTTGCTGCTTAAAAGATTTCTACGGAACATTTTTTAAATTTTTAATTGCGTATTTCAATTTTAAGATGAGACTATTGCTATTGATTATTTCAATTTTGGTGCCAGAAAATGAGGCGTTAGGCTCTCCTTAGTTTGAAACACTATAAATCGACCAATTTTAGACAAATACCCAGACTCCAACATGTTCAATCTACCCTACCCCTGAAGCAGAGGTCAACCAGTACTTTCAAACTTTTGTGGTTTTATTCAATTGATTGTATAGAAATATGTTTCTTACGATCTATCCGTCTTTAGTGTCGATTTTAGATAATTTAGACTGGATTGTAGCGAATTAAATAAACTTTTGAAGTTAGGGTGCCAAAATTAGGGACTTCTATGATTCGGCTTTGATTTATCAAAATTTATTGTTTTTGTTTTTTTAATGGTTTACGATCAATTTGAGAAAATTTAAGATTAAAGTTCATTTATGCATGAAAATTGTGGGTTTTGCAATTATTGGCTTTAATTGTTTCAAATTGAGGGTTTCTTGTACGTGTAACTAAACTATCAACTTACTTCTTCTTTTTTTGAGAATAAATATGAAAATTTTCATTAATCAAACGATCAACAAGGCAGAATGTTCAATCAACTTACTTGCATGAATGTTTAATTTACATTAGATTTGACGAATTTGAGAATACTAGCCATTTTAGTATCTTGGTTTAGGGTGAAATTAATCAAAGGATTTCGTAGAGTTAATTGTTGTATTTCCAAAATTGAGAGTTTAAACATGAAATTAAGAAATTTAATTAGTGCTTTAATGCATTAGTTGAATCTAACCTAGGGCATATTGGGCTCAAATTGGAAATTTATTAAGGAAAAAAATAGGGATTTTACGATTTGATCTTAGGTATTAACGTTTGCTTGTATGTTTGGATAAGATTGAGTTGATTTGGTTAAAAAGTGTAGACAAATTCGTGGAATTTTGTATATGTGCACAATTTTTTTATTTTCAAACTATCAATGAGAGTAGAGTTTACATTTCTATTTAATTTTAAGTTTTTACACATTTTGTAATTGAAAGTAGAGTTTTAGTAAATATGTACTTTGCATAGAGGAGAAATTAAAGCTAGATAGGACAGTAAAGATTAAGAGGAATGCTAGCCTTACAAAATATTTAAAAATAATAATAGTTATTACAAAGTGATGTGGGACAACATGATTAAAAAGAAGATAAATTAAAAGTAATTTGAGAAGGGGATTATAATACACATAGACAAGTTGCTAATCCCAACACATGGAAAGAAAATTACATGGAATATTCTGCTCTGTACAAATAATCTTGCAAATTAATATTACAAATATATATTCTTAATTGTGGGAGGCAAATAATGTTCCAGAAGAAAGCAAAATGCAATCGATATTCATGGGGACACAGTTAAAATTTTTGGTGAAAGTCAATTTCAATCAATATCCATGAAATGGTACAGACATAAAAATCAACCGGCAACCACAATAATGAAGTTATTCTCACTTCACGTCTTTTCCCTATCTGTGAAAGTTTTGGTTTTCCTTTCCTTCTTAAGTGTTGAAGCAATTGCACGTGGCAACATACTTGTCATTAACTTTATACTTTAAGAACTGGCATCACTCGAAGAACCCTGATTTTTCTCTTTTTTTCCTTGTTACGTCTCTCTCAAGTTTTTGTTTTTGGTTTCTCATGGTTAACATAGAGAAACTAAGATGTCTTAAAAATTGTTGTGCACGAAATTAAAATACAGGATCCCAAATAATCAGAAAAGAGTATAATAGAAAAATAGATCAACCACACATGACACCAAAATTTAAGTGATTCGGATTAACAAGCCTACATCCCCTAGCGGAGATGGCCCAGAGGAAATTTACTAGCAAAAGATGGAGTACAAACAAATAGGGAGAAAACCACTCAAGACCCAAACCTCCAATACACACAAATCTCACTCTCACTCTAAATGATCTCATTGATAGCTTCAATGTGGCTTCTTTGATTCACAAATGTTAATGGAGCAGTGCAATATCTACAATTCAGTCTATTAAATTGACATATATCGTTGAAGTATGTGATAAAACTTGTACACAAAAATCATATGCTCTAAAATCATATATCAGTTTAATAAATTAAATTCCATCCACATCGAGCCTATTTTGAGTGCTAACGTTGAGCTTTTCTTCGACCAAGAGAGATGTGCAGTGGAATCTATGACAGTCATATGCAATTATACTCAAAATTCTGCTGGAATCATATAAGAAACTGATAAAACTAATAACATTATTGTCAATGTATAAGCACATTTGAGTTTCACCCATCACCAGATATGAAGTCTTTAGCATTGTCCTCTGCAAATTAATACCAGTAGGTCATGTTGTGTTAGCCAACATTGGCCCGCTCGAAATAGAATCCTCATCATTTTAAGTGAAATGGAGATAAACTACTAGTTTATAATTTAGATTAGATTTCATAACATCTAACCGTTATTTGTTGCCATGTCATAAATAATCAATACTATAAAATAGTTCTTTTCAATTTCACTTGAAAAGAAAAGTATCCTATCCTCTCACCAACTCTCCTACTTGCATATATATATATATATATATATAAGCCCATGTCGTGTTAATATCCCCTAGTCAAAATCAAAGCCCATTTTTGAAAAAGAAAGTCAATGCTGCGGTTAAAAAGACGAGCCTCTCCAGCATATGAAACGCTTGTTTCATCTAAAGTCCAGTTTTAAGTGGGCTTGGGAGGCCTCTTCTTCAAGTAAGTATCCGGGTGCTGAAGCGGGTTTAGGGAGCCCAGTGGTGGGTAGTGTTTGTTTTGTGCTTCGCCCTGCCTTACCTTTTTCTTATTCTTCAATTGCATAGACTTGACTAAACCCTAACGCTAATTGGGGTTGGTTGCATCAATTATTTTCGTCGCTAGTCATGGGCCAGCAAGCCCAACTTAGTATGGGCTATGGCCTCGGGTTTGATGATGCCCGTCCCTAATTATTTAAAAAAGGTGAGGTTGAGGCCCAACCCACTCCAGCCCATTGCAGTATTTGATCTTCTTGCATATTTTATTTTGAGTAATTACGAGTCAAATAGATGATTCAGGCCATCAAAAGAATTGGTACCACAAAAACAAAAAAGGGTTAAAGTAGGCAAAGTTCCACAAACATAATAATTTACGAACCATGCAATAAGAGGCAAGAAGGATAAAAAAAAAAAACTCTAAAGCCCTACCCAAATCTAAATTGGGACAAAGAAATGTGAGATTTTTGATTTTTGCTTTTTCCCAACACGTCGCATGCAGAGTAAGGTATGGTAAATGAGGTGTTGTGGTGATGTGTATAGTTATGGAATCCTGCTATTAGACATGTTCCATGGCACTCTGATCCGTCTACATTCTTTTGTCCAAAAAACTTTCAATAGAAGAGTGGTCGAGATTTCGGATTGAATTCTTTTTACGAGAAGAGAAGAAGAAACAACTATGAATGATTTTCATAATAAAAATAATATTAGAAGAAACATAATCCAGAAGTGCTTGATTTTTTATTTTTGGGGTTGGAATTGCTTGTTTTGTTGAACAACCAAATAAACAGATAGACATCAAAGACGTTACAACTTAGCGTCATTTGATCAGAAAAAAGCTTCTTGGAACTGGAACGCATGGAGGCAGATGAACTAAACATAGACCATAATATTAGCAGGTAATATTTGTGATGGTTAAAGTTTGATGTAGCTATTAAAAGTATCAAGGTCAATAATTTCATTGCATTTTTCCCTTCGATCTGTTGCATTGCATGTCATGATGAGATTTCTTCTCGGTTTCTCGAAATGATCTTATTTTTTTCATTTTGGTTGGCAATGCCTATTTCATGGTATTTCTCTACGCATGGGAGTCTTGGTTGATTTATTTAAATGCAAACATAGAATCTACATGCTGCAATACCAAGAATACAAGTATAAGAGTCATGCATTAAAATTTTTTTGTCTATATTATCATAAATTTTTGTCTCCATTTTTCTCTATATTTTCTCATGCATTAAAAAAATAATAATAAATAACAATTATAAGTCAAAGGTATTTTTTTTCTAAAGGAAAAAAGCTAGGACCGTAAAGACCAGGAAATAAACAAACATAGGCTTCACAAAAAAGAAGGCATTGCTTTTGGGAAAGTCATCGTGATTTCTTATAACAATAATAATTATAACAAATACAATAGAAAAAGGTATTTGTAGAGGTCAAAAGCTATGACGTAAAGACTAAGAAACAAAAGAAAATAAGTTTTAATAATAATAAAAAAAGGCAATGCTTTTGGCAAAATCATTAATTTGATTAACTTTCTAAAAGTGGATGTTAGGTAGATTAATGCCATGTCCAATGGTCCGGAGAAATTTTTTAAGCAGCAAATGCCAGTTGGTCAGCAATTACAAATGGAAATATCTTAAAAACATTAAAAAATAAAAAAATAAAAAATAAAGAAGAGAAAACAATGTGAAAAGAAAAAAAAAATCCTAATGATTTGGTTGAGTACCAATCGTATCTCACCAAGAATTCACTAAACTTTCACGTGCATAAGGTTAAATTGATAGTGGGGCGTTTACTCCTCGTCAAAAAGTTTGTAGAAAAAAGGTTATGGATTGATCCGTTGAGATCACTTTACAAACTCCATTATTCAACACGTAATCCTTCTTTACAGCTCACAATTAAGGGAACACTTCCTGGGTTAGTCCTATTAGAGAAAGAAGAATATCTATTAATGATCTTTCATGTGATTTCTTATAACAAATATAATAGTAAAAGGTATTTGTAGAGGTCAAAAGCTAGGACGTAAAGACTAAGAAACAAATGAAAATAAGTTTTAATAATAATAATAAAAAAGGCAATGCTTTTGGCAAAATCATTAATTTGATCAACTTTCTCAAAGTGGATGTTAGGTAGATTAATGCCATGTCCAATGGTCCGGAGAAATTTTTTAAGCAGCAAATGCCAGTTGGTCAGCAATTACAAATGGAAATATCTTAAAAACATTAAAAAATAAAAAATAAAGAAGAGAAAACAATGTGAAAAGAAAAAAAAAATCCTAATGATTTGGTTAAGTACCGATCGTATCTCACCAAGAATTCACTAAACATTCACGTGCACAAGGTTAAATTGATAGTGGGGCGTTTACTCCTCGTCAAAAAGTTTGTAGAAAAAAGGTTATGGATTGATCCGTTGAGATCACTTTACAAACTCCATTATTCAACACGTAATCCTTTTTTACAGCTCACGGAAGACTTCCTGGGTCAGGCCTATTAGAAAAAGAAATGATGTATTCTATTAATGATCTTTTGTTTGAGGCAGAGTTTTCAGAAGAATTCATTGTTGGAAATAATTTTGAATGGTGCATACAATTTTTTTTGAAATAAATTATTATCAATCTGAAAATTAACAAATAAATAAATAAATCCAAGAAATAAAATATTGTGGAGTATGGAAGGATCTTAATTAAAGGTTGATGTGTTTCTCGGAGCATATAACTTGGTGCGATTGGATTTCTTGATATGTAGCCTTTCAGGATTAGATTATAGCGTGTATCTTTGTTAAGGACGCACTTCCAAGAAACGAAGGCTAATAGAGCAACCCTATTGTTAAAGTAGATGAAAGAATATGGCAAAGCCTAATGATGGTGTTAATTGATGTTGGGATGATGAAAACTTTTACTTATATGCACAAAAATGTTTTTACAAATGTTAATGTATTAAGAAAAGGCTAACTTAATTATTACCATGTTATGCACACACACTTGAAAATAATACTTTAGTTTTATCAGATAATACTTTAGTACTTTAGTTTTGAAATTAAATAAATGTATCAGATAATACTTTAGTTATCTGATACATTTGTTGTTCAAGAAAGATATATTGTTATACATTATGTTAAAATATATTGAGACATTTTTATAAGGTTCTTCTAGTGTTCTCCTAGTCCTAGATAGATATTATTTTATTAATACCAAGTGAGAGATATAAGAGCAACTTTCTTTTTGGTTTTTTAGAAAATAATATCTACATTGGACTAGGAGGACACTAGGAAAACATTAGGAGAGCACCTAACATTTCTCTTTTTATAATTATTTTGATGTGTATTGAGGACATTTAGGGGATAGAATTTGTTGTTTACTATCATTCCACGACTCTTTTTTTTTTTTTTTTCTCGCTCAAGCGAACTCTCTTAAATCCAATAAACATTATGGCTTTGAAACAATTTTTTCAAAATCTAGATTTTGATTTGATCAATATTTGGACTTTTATGGTCCACTGAAAATTAAATTTCAACTTTATATTATACTTGAACTTTTAAGTGGGGATTCAGATAGGTTCGCTTTAATCTGTGCTTATTTTGCTTTTATAGTCGTGTTGTGCGGTCCCTTGAAAGGATCAGGTCACTCGTTTGATCAATTTCCTACCATTTATAATTATTTTTGTATTATTTTAGTTTGTTCTGGGTGTTGTTAGAGAGCTATCCCTTTTTTGGTTTTAGGATCACCACTATTTCTTCCTTTCAAATCAAGAGTAAGAAAGATTTTCCTTTGTAACCATACCCTTAATCAATTAAAAAATAATAATCTTTTCCTATTAATACTTATATTTTTATTACAATTTATGTAATAGATAAATGTTTGGTGGTTATTTATTTCGTTAATGCTTATGTTTATTGTTAGAATATAAATTAGATTGTGCATAAAATTCTATGGAAATTGAGATATTTATCTTTATCTTTACACGTATCCCAACTATCTTATAAATAAGAGTCTTTTGTAATGTAAACATCATAAAGAATTAAAACATAATGTATTCCTATCAATTCTTTTTTAGTGGTGAATATAGGTGTTTAACACTAAACCACTCGTAAATTTTTATTTTGCCTTTTTATTTAATTTTTCATGTAATTATAAGTTTCTTCACGGACTGTAATAGGAAGTAGAGAGTTTCAAAAAATATGTACTGTGCATAGAGTTTTGATACTTTTATAGTGTCAAGTGATTGAGCTGTATTTGTTGAAAATGCGTGTAAAACGAGCTGCTTTTTTTTAATTTTTTTTTAATTTTATTTATTTAAATTCCTGTAAAACGAGTTGATTGATTGAATATATTTTCTCTTTCATTAAAAAAAAAAAATTATAATAATTATAAGAGTCAAAGGTATTTATTTCTAATGAACATAGTTTTTACAAAAAGGCATTGCTTTTGGGAAAGTCATGTGATTTCTTATAATAATAATAATTATTATAACAATTATAATAGTAAAAGGTATTTCTAGAGGTCAAAAGCTAGGACCGTAAAGACTAAGAAACAAATGAAAATTGTTTTTAATAATAATTAAAAAAAAAAGGCAATGCTTTGGGAAAAGTCGTTAATTTGATCAACTTTCTCAAAGTGGATGTTAGGTAGATTTATGCCATGTCCAATTGTCGGATAAATCTTTTAAGCAGCAATTGCAAATGGAAGTATCTTAAAAGCATTTAAAAAAGAAAAACAAAATAAAGAAGAGAAAACAATGTGGAAAAAATTTTCTTTTGATTTGATTGAGTCTGATCGTATCTCACCAATAATCCACTAAGCTTTGATGTGCATAAATTAATAACAAGTTGTTCGCTTACTATTTTAATTAAATATATTATTTGTAGGTCATTTTTAAATATTCCATGTATTTGATCTCACCTCATAAGAGTATTCTCAATGAACTCTATATTCTGTAGCTAAAAAAATCATTTTTTCTAAAATATATGATATGGTTTTATAAAATGTATATATATTCCTTATAAGATAATTAACTTCAAATATTGATTATAATTAGAGAAATGACAAAAACTATTATCTCAACCATCTTTCAACCATATCCGTATAGTGAATAAGTGAATATTTCATTGAATTTTGTATAACCTATATGAGTTTACAAATTCAATCGTAGATCCATTAGATTTTATATTGTTTTAGTTTGTTTTAAGTCTGTTATTAGAGAGGCACTCCTTTTTTTGGTTTTAGGATCACCACTATTTCTTTCTTTCAGATCAAAAGTGGGAATGATCATCCTTTGTAACCATTTTCTTATTCAATTAAAAAAATGAATGTTTTCTTATTCAATTAAAAAAATGAATCTTTTCTTATTAATACTTATATATATTTTTTTTCTTACAATTTATGTAATAGATAAATTTTTGGTGGTTATTTATTTCATTAATACCTATGTTTACTGTTAGAATATAAATTATATTGTGCAGAAAATTCTACGGGAAAGTAAGATATTTATTTTTATCTTCAAGCATCTCAATTATCATATAAATAAGAACATGTTTGAGATTGTTTTTGAGAAATATGACTTTTAAATCAAAAAACAATTTCTTCATTTTTAAGCTTTTGTCAAAGAGCGTTTTGGCCAGCTTTTGTTTGGTACAACTTTTTAGGTACTAAAAGTATTTTTTAAGTTTTCTAACGCAATTTCAAACAAAATCTAAGTGTCTTTTGTAATGTAAACACCATAAAGAATAAGAGTATAATGTATTCCTATCCATTCTTTTTCAATGGTGGATATAAATATCTATCATCGAACCACTCGTAAATTTTTGTCTTCATTTTTCTTTACATTTTCTCATGCATTAAAAAAATAAAACAATTATAAGAGTCAAGAGTATTTTTTTTATAAAGGACAAAAGCTTGGACCGTAAAGACCAGGAAACAAATGAACATTGGTTTTACAAAAAAAAAAAAAAAGCATTGCTTTTGGGAAAGTCATCGTGATTTCTTATAACAATAATAATTATAACAAATATAATAGTAAAAGGTATTTGTAGAGGTCAAAAGCAAGGACGTAAAGACTAAGAAACAAAAGAAAATAAGTTTTAATAATAATAAAAAAAGGCAATGCTTTTGGCAAAATCATTAATTTGATCAACTTTCTCAAAGTGGATGTTAGGTAGATTAATGCCATGTCCAATGGTCCGGAGAAATTTTTTAAGCAGCAAATGCCAGTTGGTCAGCAAGTACAAATGGAAATATCTTAAAAACATTCAAAAAAAATAATAATAATAAATAATAAGGGTATAAGATGAGTTTAGCCTTTTTGAATTCGGTTTGGCTTGACTCGATTAAACTCGATTAAACTCGATTTGGTATCAATTCGAATAATAAATGAATCATTCGTGAAAATAATAATATGTTCAAATATTAAACGAGACATTTTCGTATAAATTCGACCCGACTTGAATAAGTTTATATAAACTTGCATAACTTTATTTTTACAATTTTTTTTAGCATATTTCATTTTGCAATAAAAACATCTTAAGTAAAAGGAAATCCTATTACTAATATGATAGATATCAAATTTTGAGAAGAGTCACCAAAAACAAAAACAAAAAATTTATGTAGATGTATAACAATTCAAACAATAAAAATATTAATTTCTTTACGTAATAATTAGAGTTTGATCTCCAAAATGATCAATTAGAAGTTCAATACTTCGTTTTGCTATACGCCAGACCCTGGTAGTCCCAGGGTCCGCCAAGTCTAATGTGGCCATGGCCATGTTTGACTTAAAAAGTAAATAAATAAATAAATATTTTAGGTTAGAAAATTGTACAGTGTTCTCTCTTCCCCTATTTCATCGTTCTCTTCTCCCCCTTTTCATCTCTGTCTCTTCCCCCATTTAATCTCTCTTCCCTCTCCCCTCACCGACGGCCGGCAGCAAAGACCACGACGCCGAGCACCGCTGATGACTGAAGCTCATCAATTCTCATATATTGCCACGAACTAAACCCACTTTTTTTTGGATGAATTTAACCCACTTCTTTTCTTCTTCAGCATTCAGCAAAGGTAGGAGTAAAGGAAATTGAACCCACTTCTTTTCTTCTTCAGCAAACCCACAATTAATTCAAATATGATAATGGTAATATGATAGGGAGTTTCCTTTCCACAAAGAAAATACCCATTAGAAACAGAGAATAACCCATGAAAAATTTGAGAACCCATGAAAAAATTGAGAACGAAAAAAACGTAATAGACAAGAAGACTAGGTCAGTGAGGGTCTCCGGCGTGGTAGAACCGGTCGTTGCATGGTAGGGATGGCCGACGGTGGTGGTGGCCGTCACACGGGGAAATTTTTGGTGGCGAGGAATATGCGTTTGGGAAGAAAATTGGGGGAAATGAGAAAATTGGTATAGGGGAAAGGATTAACGCAGGAATTTTTTTTTTTTCTTTCTTTTAAGTCAGACGTGGCCCAGGGCCACGTCAGACTTGGCAGGAACCTGGGACTATCAAGGTCTACCAAATATCTCTACTCTTTCTTTAGTTTTCTATAACATACTTTATAATTTCTTTATGTAATAATGAAGTCTTGGCCTGCTTTCTACGACGCGTATCCATATCCATAGCAAAGTAAGATTATAAAATGAAGAGAAGTTGGCCCATATAGAAAAAAATGAAAAGGAAAAGATAAAAGAGAAAGAAGCTCCTCCCTCACAATGCAATCCAGCAAATTTTCTGCGTATTCAGTGGCACAATTTTGAGTTGAGTGTTTTACGTACCTCCAAAACCAACAAACATGGGGCTTCCCCCTTTAACTTCCGCTCTCTCTTCCTCAGCTTTTTGCATCCTTACTATCGCTTCTGTCTTTTGCTTTTGTTCCACCACCAATGGCATTGGCGGGAATGAGACAGACCGACCATCCTTGCTTCAATTCAAGGCCCAAATAGTCGAAGACCCTTTCATGGTTTTGAGCTCATGGAATGACACCACTCACTTCTGCCAGTGGCGTGGTGTTACATGTGGTCGCTACCCCCCGAGGGTCATGGAGTTGCGCCTACCATCTCAGAAACTGGTGGGATCTTTATCTCCTTTCATTGGAAATTTGAGCTTTCTAAGGATTTTGGATCTCTCAAATAATAGCTTCACCCATGAAATCCCTCCAGAAATTGGCCGTTTGCGTCGATTGCAGGTACTGTGGTTGTCCAATAATTCATTTGGTGGGAGAATTCCAACCAATGTATCCCGTTGCTCTAACCTCAAGGTTTTCATTCTTAGTTATAACAATTTGGTCGGGCAAATTCCTATTGAGCTTGGCTCCTTGTCAAAGCTCCAAGTATTTTCTGTAGCCATGAACAAACTAACAGGAAGTATCGCTCCATCTCTTGGCAACTTATCTTCACTTGAAAAACTTGATTTGCACTCAAATAATCTGGGTGGGAGTATTCCTAGTGCTCTTGGCCAACTTATGAATCTTACAATTATTGTAATTGGTGAAAATCAATTTTCTGGTACCATCCCTCCATCAATCTTCAATCTCTCTTCTATTAGAGTTCTTCATGTGGAATATAATAAAATCCAAGGGAGTCTTCCGTGGGACTTGGGGATAACTCTTCCTAATCTCCAAGACATTACCATTGTCATGAACCAATTTACTGGCTCCATTCCTCCTTCAATATCCAATGCCTCAAATCTAGAACTAATTCAACTTGGAGAAAACAAATTTAGTGGAAACATGTCTTCTTTGGAAAAGTTGCATAGGCTTCAATGGTTGGGCACTCAAGAAAACCACCTAGGAAGTGGGGGAGCTGATGACTTGAGTTTTCTGTGCTCTTTGACCAATGCTACCAGCTTAGAGATATTGGCGATAAGGGCAAACAATTTTGGTGGAGTCTTACCTAAATGCATCAGTAACTTCTCATCTACTCTTAGAGTATTGGCAGTAGATAACAATAATATAGTTGGAACGATTCCAAGTGGGATCGTGAATCTCATCAACTTAGAGTGGCTCGCAATGTGGAATAACAAATTGTCAGGTAACATTCCACTAGATATTGGAAAGCTTAAGACACTAAAAGTGATGTTTCTTGACAATAACAATCTCTCAGGAAACATCCCGCATTCTGTTGGAAATTTGAGTATGTTACTCGAATTAGATCTAGATGATAATGATCTTCACGGAAGCATACCTTCAGGCCTAGGAAATTGCCAATATTTGAATGCATTAGATCTTTCTAATAACAATCTCAGTGGCACCATACCTCCACAGGTCATTGGTCTCTCATCATTCTCAATTTGTCTATATTTATCTAGAAACCGTTTCACGGGTCCCCTTCCAATGGAAGTTGGAAACCTGAAAAATCTAGGTATATTGGACGTGTCAGAAAACATGTTATCCGGTGAAATTCCAAAGAGCCTTGGCAGTTGTGTTATGTTGGAGACTCTGGTTATGCGAGGAAACTTTTTCCAAGGGACCATTCCATCAAGTTTTGGTTCTTTGAGAGGACTACAAAAATTAGACCTTTCTTGGAACAACTTGTCAGGAACAATTCCAGATTTTTTTTTGGGTTTCAACTTGTTGCATCTTTTGAATTTATCTTACAACAATTTTGAGGGACTAGTGCCAACAAATGGTATTTTCAAGAACTCAAGTGCAACTTCAGTTGTGGGGAATAGTCAATTGTGTGGGGGAATTCCTGAAATGCAATTGCCGAAATGTAACATCAAAGAGTCCAAGAAGACAAAATTGACCTTATCCATGAAATTAATTATGTCCATAGTTTGCGGGCTTCTAGGAGTAATTTCTATGCTTTCTTTTCTCTTTGTCTGTTGGTTAAGAAAGAAAAGAAAAGAAACTACTTTAAATTCTTCAGGAAATTTGCTTTTGAATTTGTCTTACCAAAGTCTCCTAAAAGCCACTGATGGGTTCTCCTCTGCTAATTTGCTCGGTGCGGGTAGTTTTGGATCCGTGTATAAAGGAATCATTGATGAGGGAAAAACGACAATCGCTATCAAGGTGCTCAACCTTCTGCGTCGTGGAGCTTCCAAAAGCTTTCTCGTCGAGTGCGAGTCCCTAAAAAGCATCAGGCATCGGAATCTTGTAAAGATACTTACAGTTTGTTCAAGTGTTGATTATCAGGGTAATGATTTCAAGGCATTAGTTTATGAATTCATGATCAATGGGAGCCTTGGGGATTGGTTGCATCCAACTGCTAAAGAAGATGAGGCGCATCAGGAAGAGAGAAATCTGAGTCTTTATCAGAGATTGAATATTGCCATTGATGTTGCTAGCGCATTGGAATATCTCCATTACCATTGCCATACACCAATCTTTCACTGTGACCTCAAGCCGAGCAATGTCCTTCTCGATGATGAAATGGTTGGACATGTTGGAGACTTCGGGTTAGCAAGATTCTCTTCTGAAGCCAACCATAACTCTTCAACCAACCAGTCAAGCTCCATTGGCGTTAGAGGAACAATTGGTTACACTCCTCCAGGTAAAGACACTCTTTATCATTCCTCAATTAATTCTTTTTTTTTTTTTAATAACATTTCTAAGTTTGAAGAGGATAAGACAATTTTAGTATGCCTTTTATTCGTAAAAACTTGGCACTATACAATTTTATTTGCTGGTGTCATCGAATAGAGAGTATCATAACATAATTGTTTTCTTAGTATATAGTGTTAATTATACAGTCACATTACAATTAATCATTTTATTATATATATAATTTCAGAGTATGGTATGGGAAATGAGGTCTCTTCTTGTGGCGATGTATATAGCTATGGAATCCTCCTTTTAGAAATGTTTACCGGAAAAAGACCCACAAATGTCATGTTCCAAGGCACTCTAAATCTACATTCATTTGTCCAAGAAGCTTTGCCTGAACAAGTAGTCGAGATTGCAGATCCAATTCTTTTTCAAGGAATCGAAGAAGATATAAGCATGAATGATTCTCATAATAACAGCAGCACTAGAAGAAGTGAAATCCATGATTGCTTAATTTTGATATTTGGGACTGGAGTTGCTTGTTGTGTTGAAGATCCAAGAGAACGGATGAACATTAAAGATGTGGGAACTAAGCTTCTTTTGATCAAGAAGAAACTTCTTGAAACTAGAAGACATGGAAGTGGTCAAATTACAATTATACCATAATATCAACAGGTAATATCGGTAATTTAGAGATAATTATAGTTTGGTTAAGCAAATGGATGAGGCATCTAATGGTACCTATTAATGCCAATAACAAGCTCATTGCATCTTACATTCTCTTACATTAACAAATGATCTCCCTACTTTAGTTTTGTTGGTATTGCTGATTTCATTTTTTCCTAGTGGTAATAATGTATAGATTAGTGGATTCACTATTGGATTTCATGGTTTTTCTTTTACATGTTGAGCGGTTTTTCTTTTACATAATATTGGCTTCTTTCCTTGTTTTTCTTCCATTGACCAAATAAAAGTATGTTTCTTGAGGTGTTCTATCCATTTGTAATTTCAACTTTAGTTATTTTGGATATTGGATGGTTGTGAATTAAAAAAATTTAAAAGTTAAGGTTTGAATAAACTAAATTTGGGAACTTTCATGATTGGACTTTAATTTGTCAAAATTGATTGCACTACTAGAAATAGGGCTTTTACCAGAGTAAATTTTTTCTTAATGGCCAAAATAAATGCCGATATAAGAGGTATTTTTCGATGCTTTTTATGGACGCTATTAAATCTCGTAAATTAGCTTGATTAAAACAAAAGTGTCGTAAATGTGAAATATTTATTGGTGGTTTTTCAAAACAAACATAAAATAAAAGGCTAGGATATTAGTGTATTTTGATAGCTTTGGGTAGACAACCCGTGTGGTGTGGCAAATTGGTTTCCAAATCATCTTGACACAAGGGAGATTGTGGTAAAACTTTAGACTTGGTTTAGAATTAGTCAAATTTCTTAATGGAAAAAGACTAAAAAGATATGGAAGGGCACATACATATTATATCGTGACATCCAATGGCTGGGTTACTATTAGACTCATCAGAACAAACATAATTTTATTTAAAAAAAAAAAAAAAAAAAAAAAAAAACTTACTTATTTGTTAGCAGACATCATGCCTTATGAGTCAAATTACTGAAAATTCTAAATTTTTGAGAATCTATATGTTTGATTATTGTAAATCACCTTAGTTTTCATTAATACTCTAGTGGTGCTAGATCAGGTTATAGCTCTAGTCAGACTTAAAGGAGCACATCTAGTTTCCACCGTTTAAGCCTCTCTAGTGTGGCTCTTAGTTGGTAAGTGCTACTATGGTCATGCCCAAGTAGGACAACTACAATTGGTCTCTTCAGCTTGCCCTTTTTCTATAAATAAATAAAATTACTAAAGAGTCATGCGGCTTGAAAATTGCTTGTCATATATTACCATGGTGGTCCTGAGTTTTGAATTCACAGCATTAAAAGCTTCTGTTGTCTAACTTGTAGAATAGCATTACCAACAATGAATAGTCCCAGCCTAACTGTCATGATCTTATTAGCTACGACCAGCTCTCTTTGGTTATCATTGGTGTATAATAACTCGAGTCATTAGCTGGTTTTTGAATTGCAATCTTTGGTCTATGATCATCTTTAGTTTGGTGTGAATTGGGTTAATTATTGGGTAGCTAATTTGCTTGTTGGGTGGTGGATGGAGGATACAAATTATGAAAATTGTTTGTGGGAAAGCAACTTATTATATGGATGAATTGGGTATGGAGTACACATACTTTGGTATGTCATGATTTACACAACCCAAAATTCAAAATCCATATTACATATATATCTATTTTTCATGATATTTTTTGTTGTTGTTATAATTGATGCTCCTGTCATTTTTTTTCTTCCTATTATAGAATTGAACACATTATGATTGGGCAGGTAACAATCATGCCGACAATGATGATGAGGATGAGTCTTGAATGGCTATTTGGACAGACGGCTGCTCTAGTGGAGTATTAATTATCCATGATGTATTGAGCAAATGTTTGGATGCTTATCTTATCTTATGTTTTATTTTTTATGTTTAATAATGCTTTCAAAATATAGTTATGTTTTTAGAACATTATGTTGCTTATATTGACAATATTTATGAAGGTAGTTGAAGCAGCTTTTCTATTTTTTTTTTCTTCTTCTATGTTTTATAGTGTTGTGTTGGTACAGAGCAACGTCAAATATTTTTAAAGATTATTGCCTTTGCACTACTTATACTTTCCAGTAATTATAAAATTATCTGCATTTTGACATATATATATATAAACACATGCTCTAAAAACATATATTAATTTAATAAATTAGGTTGGAGGTAACTTCCACCACATCAGGATTGTTTTGAGTGCTAACCTTGAACTTTTCTTTGACCGAGTGAGATATGCGGTGGAATCTATAGCAGCTGTATACTCGTAAATCTGTTGGGGTTATATAAGAAACTGATAAAACTAATAGCATTGTTGTCTCTGTATAAACACTTTCAAGTTTCACCCCACCACCAAATATGAAGTCTTTAGCGTTGTTCTCTGCAAATACAAGTAGGTCATGCTATGTTAGCCATAGAGGGTCTCAAAGATATCCAAAAGAACAACCCTCATCAGGCGAAAAACTGCATTCTGCTTCAAGAAAATTCAAAATTTATTTGCAGGTAAGGCCTATTATTAATAATTATTCAATTTTATGAAGGGTCATGACAAGTTTTTGGTCTCACCTAAGTAGGGTCCTAAGACTAAGAGGGAATAACCCTTTAGCATTTATTACATGAAGTAAATGCTATTAAGAATTCTTAAATTGTTGCCCCGCCCAGAATAGGATTCTCTCCATTTGAGGTGAAATGGAGAAGAACTATTTTATGGTTTAGATTAGATTTCAAAACATCTAACGGTTATATATGTTGCCATGTAATTTAAAATTAGCAAAAAATAGTAAGTATTATGTAAAATCTAATCTCAACCAACTCTCCTACTCCCAAAAAAAAAAAATCGTGTGGTTTACCCAACAAAAAAAAAAAACATGCTTATGTGGGTTTTAATTCTATTAGGCTAGAGGGTTAATATCCTTTACTCAAAGTCAAAGCCCATTTTTGAAGGAGAAAGCCCATATATGCTGCGGTTAAAAAGCTAAAAGACCATCCTCTCCACTCTCCAGCATATGAAATGCATGTTTCATCTCAAGCCCAGTTTTAAGTTGGCTTTGAACAAATGGGCTTCAGAGGCTCTTCTTCAAGTGAAAACCCAGGTGCGGAAGCAGGTTTAGAGAGCCCAGTGATGGGTAGTGTTTGTTTTGTGCTTCGCCCAGCCTTATCTTTTCATATTCTTCAATTGCATAGACTTTACTGAACCCTAACGCTAGCTAGTTGTGGTTGGTTGCATCAATTATTTTCATTTTCAAATTGCAGGTAGCGCTGGTCATGGGCCAGAAAGCCCAAATTAGTCTGGGCTCTGGCCTCGGGTTTTGCTATATCCGCCCCTAATTATCAAAAATTGTGAGGCTGAGGCCCAATCCACTCCAGCCCATTGCAGTATTTGATCTCGCATATTTCATTTTGAGTAATTATCATTGGATTAGTTTATTTAAATATATTTCCCTCCTAATTGAGTTGAAAGAAGTTCTTCTAACATAGCATATTAAACTGACATGTTCAAAATGCATATAAATTCTCACATGCTTTTTTATTTTTTATAAGCATTTTAAACATGTACCAATTTAATAGTTTGGATTTGAAGAATATTTTCATCTTAATTTGGAGAAAAACGTCGTCCATCTTTCAATAGGGCCTTTTTCCCTCCCTTACTCTAGGATGAAAATATTTCAATGGAGCTTTATAATAAAATATCAACTAAGAACTAGAAGTTAAATGATCATAAGAAACAACACAACAGCCAAAAGAAAGCAAAATTATTTATCTCAAGAAAATTGACATATGTATGTAACAAAGACTCAAACCTAATATGGACTAATATCCTCTCTCTTGACATTGTGATTTACCATTTACAACTAATTTTGCTATACAAACTATGAAGCTTATACAAGTAATCTCGAAAAGGCTAGGAAATTATATTGTGCCTTCTCTTTGATCTCGGCTTCCTAAGATGGCGCCTCTTTGGAGTTTGGAGTCTTTGCAGTTAATATTGTAGGAAAATTTTCTTATTCCAGTGGGCCGGCTATTTTTTGTGTTTACTTACAAACTACTACTATAGTCTCCTAGAATATAAGGGCTCCAGATAATAGCTTGATCAAATCCATGTTAGCTGTACAAAGTGTTCGGTGGTGGTGGTGGTGGTGACGGTTGAGGAAAAACGTCTTGTTCTAAATTGTGATACCTTAAGAAGAGAAGGAGACCGAGAACCCTATGCGCCTTTCTGCAAATGAAAAGGTTAAAACTTATTAACAGTCTTAATATTTACTAAACTGGCTG
The DNA here is from genome assembly GCF_901000735.1 of Corylus avellana. Classification (NCBI taxonomy): domain Eukaryota; kingdom Viridiplantae; phylum Streptophyta; class Magnoliopsida; order Fagales; family Betulaceae; genus Corylus; species Corylus avellana. The sequence goes on from NC_081547.1 coordinate 25,219,094, forward strand.
GTTGACAGAAGAAATCTGAGATTTCTCAAGGAAAAAGGTTAAGGTTCCTCACCTCCAGCTGTGATCAGCTTCTCAACTCGAGAAACTATATGTTTACCGTATGTGTACTTCTTCAAGGCATTCAAATGAACCTTGATGCGAGAAAGAATCAACTCGAGGCTCTGGTCATCGCAGGTCTCAAGAACCTTTTGTACAACATAGTTTCCAAATGGATCCTTCATCATTGCCTGCAGTTTTGCATTTGATCATGCAATCAGCACTCAATCAGTAGACCCTTTATAAAAGGAATACAGAAACGGAAACTTTATATTAGACCCTTTATTCACCCTGCATGAAGCATGCAGGAGCCAATTGCAATTTACTTGCTTTTGCTTTATACTAGAAAGCATAGAGATTACAAACAAAGAAATTTAAGCAGCATGTTATTTTTATGATTCTCCAATATAAGGACGTCTTGATCTTCAATGTAATCATATATATACCTGAAAAGCAGAAAATTTTAAGTTTTGTACAACTACAGAAATAGTATAAACAATGAAAGTTTTGATGTAAGGGTTCATTTTCATCAAAACTTGACCACTTTAGAAATGGAAGGGGAGCAAAGACCTGTAAGGGTTCATTTTCATCAGTGGAACCAAGCATCTCATTCACCAAAAGTTGACGCTCCTCAGGACCACCAAAAGTTAAGCACTTCTCCACCACATTAGAAGCAAACTTCTGCTGACTCATCTTTACAATCTGTCCTGCAAGCTTGCTAATAATAGCAGCCCGTTCGTGTGGTTTACCATGTTCAAGGACGTGCTATCAAAACAAAATTATCAATATCAGGGGCACATGACTAATGGATCGATAATGGTGTATTATTGTAGCAAAGAATTTTATGATAAAGCAAGTCACAGCACTCAAATGTGCAAAAGCCAGATAAGAAACCAAATACCAAAAAAGAGAAGGTAATGAAAAACTAAGAATTATTTCTTCCATAAAGATTGATTTAAAAAGTTAGATTCACACACTCCGGAAGCCAGTGTCGTATAAATATGCCAGAATAATCCAAAAACAAAAGGTAACTCCAAGAAATTATCAGCACATAAAAATATCCATGGTAACAGTTCAGTAGATTAAATTAATGTATTCATGTTTAATAAAACATTAGAATTCCAAGGGAAACAAAATACTCCTTGAAGATAATGCTTAATATAATGATCACATTCCTTGAAGATAATGCTTAATATAATGATCGCATTCCTTGAAGAGAAAAGTGATGGGGCATGAAATAAGCTTACTCAAACCCAGATGCCCCTTGAGTAAATTAAATTCCAAAATTGCATAGTTGAAAAAAGTGAAACTATATGCCCTATGCCAACTGAAGCTAGATAAAATTTGTGGCAGTGGGAACACAATTGCTTTTTCTGACACTATCTGCAACTGATGCATTAATATTTCCATTTTGAAAGACAAAAGTCGAGAACATTACCAATTGTATTACAACATAATGGTTGAAACCCATAAACAATAAACCTTTGGTTTAGGAAAAGGAACGGAGTTGGCAAAGTACTAGCCAGGAATAGCGAAAGCACATCAAGTTTTTTTCTTGATAGATAACAGGGACCTCACTCAAATAAAAAAAATGATGGAATCAGGTCTAAAATGAAAAGTGAATACCTGAATAACATAATTCCCATATTGATCTTGTGCCAGAATACAAACAGAATGCATGATTTCATCCATAATAATTTGTTGAGTATTGGCATCATCACAATGTTCCAGGACCCTCTGCAGCAACAAAAGAAATAAATCAACAAGTGTCATATATCATTGTCACAAAAATTAAACAAAAATTTATATAAAATTTTCTAACCTGAATAACACGGCAGCCATAAGGGTGGGTGGAAAGTGCCACCACTTGCCCATAGAAGGATGAGATAATAAACTGAATTCGATCTTGAGGGACACACTCTATGCATTTCTGAATAACATGATTACCATTTTGATCACGAACACATTTCATGACTGAACAATCAAGCTCTGCCACCATTTGGGTTTGCTGATCCACCTCAACCACCTCCAAGGCCTGTCATAAAGGTATATAGTGTTAAAGGCATTCTCATAATCATTAATACATCAGGCTTCATTTTGGACCATGCCAAACAATTCTTAAAGCCATGATGATTAATATATACTTTTTTATTTTTTTATCTCATAAATTGAATAACTGCACGCATAAGCACAAGGTTTAAAAGCACTTGTAACATTCATTCATGTCCTTATGTCATAAGAATGTAAATGGAAGCAAAATATGCATCAAAAAGAGCAAAAGCACTAGCACCAACAGTTGATCAAATGCATCAAATAGGTAACTTACACGTTGCAACAAAATTATGAAAACTTCAAGCAGATAAAGAAATGAAGCAAGAAACCATGGAAGGATGTGTTGTACGTGTATAAATATGGAAGAAAATGAAGATGTAAGGTACACAAAAAAAGTACCTTCTGAATCACTCTGCAACCATACATTTGGAGACTTAGGGGCAAAACATGGCCAGTCAGTTGACTGGCTAACTCCTTTCTTTGACTTTCTGTACCATGCTCAAAAAACTGCAAAATTCAAGCACCACTATTTGATTCAGAACTTTGAAGAGTAGAATAAGACATTATTGAGTATTTTGGATAGACAAAGCATATACTTTCTGTATGACATAATTCCCAAAGACATCCGTCATCAAGATACGAGCATGAGCAATGATCTCAGAAAAAATTTTGGTCTTTTCTTCCACTGTGGCAGTTTCTAATTTCTGCTGAATAAAGCGACTTCCATACTGATCCGTACTGTATTGCGGACAGGAGAAAATCAACTCAGTGCTTCAGATGAGGCTATATGATCAAGTAGAATAAACACCTAAAAATTGTATATTACATGCATACCTGAATTCAACCACATTACCAACAATGTCTGGAAGTTCAAAAGACCTGGTTTTGTTGTTCTTGAACTCATCTAATAAGGTTGACGCAAATCTTCCTTCCATACTACTGCTAATATCCGAGTGCCATGACCCAATGGATCCTCCCATTGAGCTTCTCATCATAGAAGTAAAGTTTGAGATTCGATCATTATGAAACACTGGAGTTCCAGATCCAATAGAAGGAAGTATGGAATCTGCCATTGCGTTTCCTGGATATGGCATGCCAAAACCATATGATGGATTTCCATAATACCCATGATTAAAACCACCAGATTTACCTAGATGAGGCAGCTCATATTGTTGATTCTTTTGAGCAAGCAATGCCTCAAGGTATGCTTTCTGAACTCCCTCCAAGTCTCCATGTGAAGTGCCAAAATAATTCCTACCCTGAGAAGGACTTGGACTAGCCACAGCATGTGTTGCATAATCAGAACTTCGGAAGTATTGAATAAAACCAGGGTCCATAGATAGAGCTGAAATATAAGAGAATTAAGCTGTCAATGCTAACTAAGCTAATTAAACTTTAGGGTGCTAGAAAATGTTGCATGAAAAACTTCAAGAAGAAACAAGAGAAATGGACCTGCATCAAGATGGTTAGTCATCGCAGGATTGAACTTTTCATTTACAGGATAAGCACCGGTGACGTGGCTAGAAAAGTCCATAATTGGAATACTTGTACTTTGATGAAAGTTTGATCCTTCGGAATTTCCAAATCCTGAAGAATTAATTTCTGAGTAAAGACTGGCAGAAGAAGAAGTTCTTTTGGGAAGGTTAACTTGCCCATTGGAAGTTATCTTAGAAGCATTAAGGATTGTTACAACCCCATTTTTCCTTGCCAAATCGCTGTAGTTGGTAGTCATAGAATGCTTTCCAGCACTGGACTGGTCAGTGAAATTCTGCTGCAGACTCTGCTTATGACCATTGGGCACGTTGAACACAAAATCAGGTTGATTACCAATATCAAGCTGAAGCAGAGACTGCAAATGACTATCTTCATCTGCATGTTTAGCTGTTGTCAGGTTTAAGCCAGATAAATTAACTGCAATATCAGCAAGTTCAGTCACACCAAAAGAGTGACCATTTTGAACAGCCGAGCCAACAACATTCTTCTTCTCGATAGATGAAACTCTGCTGCTCCCTACTGGGGGAAGACCAGAACCAGCTGTCCTCCCAACTAGTTGTGGTTCAGGGGTTGTGCTCCTTGATAGAGATGAACCCACAGCAGATGCAAAAGTATGAGAAACTGTTGTACTATTCTGAACTCCAACTAGGCTCAGTGGAGCAGCTCCAGAATGCAAGCCCTCTATGGACTCCGCTCCATTCCATAACCCTGAGGCATGGAGATCAGGCACGGATTTAGCATCCACAGTATCACCAAAAGCATTACGACTTCCTTGATGTGACAGGTTGCTAGATAAGGAATTAGGTTGATCAAGTCCTTCCTGCAGACATACTAATTTCAGTTATCATCAAAACAAAATGTTGACATAGAAGAACAAGAAACATGACAGCCAGCGTTTCACCATAGTAACACATGCTCTATTCAATCAAATTACTTTGATGAGGCAAAGCCAGTGTTTTGTAGATATATCAAAAAGTGTGCATAATTAAAGCCATGGGATCGAAAATCTAAAGAAACAAAAAACAGCTAGGATAATTGTCAATTACCTGAACAATGTCAGCAAAACTCTTCCTCCTTGCACCAAGCCTAGTGCTCGACAATCCAATCAAACCATCCGAGCCTCTACCAAGCCATTGAGATGAAGTCGGCCGATAGAGATTCCTTCCACTGGCATTCCTCAATTCCATCAAATCATTCTCTGCCTGTTGAACGGAAAGCCCTGGCTGCATTGAAAACAATGATGAACTATCACCATCATTGACCAACTTCTTCCTCTGGTCCCCAATCCCCCCCAACGAGGATCCACCAATCTGAAACCTTTGTGCAACCCTCCAATCCTCTTTTGACATCAACGGTGGGGGTAGTCTTGGATTAACATTCTCATGAGAATAATAATACGAAAGATAAGCAGGATGCAAACGAATCTCATCCTCTGACAAACCCCCATTGTTATTACTAATGCCATCAATCTCTATAAAATCAGGGTTCCTATAAAGACTACCAACAGCATTCACTGATCCCTCAACTGTCGGTGGAGCACTGCCACTCCTATATATATTCAGATCTCTTTCTCGCTTGATAAAGTGCTGATTGCGCTGTTCATGCAGAATCAATTCAAGCTCACTCTGGAAACTATCTTCTAAATTCCCATCAATTCCTTGCAGCCCATCATCTAGGCTTGATAGCATATCTATGTTACTCCGAGTTGCCATCCCTTAAACTCTAATTTACCCAGGAAAAAAAAATTAGAACTAACAAAATTCAGCAAAGTGCAAAAATTACGGAAAGTTAAGCTTTCAAAATCTAAAATTCTCACCCAAACCCTAAACCTATTTAATTTCTGACAAAAATTTGGGTTGCTATCTATAGTCTCCAAAAATTGAAATTCCAACGAAAATCAGCTAAATTTTTATTTACGCAAAATTTGGGTGTTTACTTTTGTGGGTTGAAACAACATTATATGAAATTAAGAACAAAATTATTTTCATTTCCAGTTTCTCGGCCACCAAAGAGGTCATAATTAATCATCAAAATTCAATTACCCAAAAACAGAAAAATAAATAAATAATTCCACACCTTAACCCGAACCTTCACATCAATACGAACAAGCCCACAATCGATCTTCCTGAAAGCAAATCCCCACCAAAAAAAAAAAAAAATTAAAACCCACAATTCATAGCAAATATAGGCATGCAAGTCCAAACAATTTAGATTATCTTGGTATACAACTTCCACAAATAGAATCCTAATCATGCGAAAAACCCAGAAAGAATCAAACGGTGACGCACTCCTGCTCTTCGGAGTGGAATTGAAAAACCCAAAATCAACGCGTGGCTCCCATTTGCTTTGTCTTTTTTTTTGTTATTTGTTTTAAAAAGGAAAGTAATCATTAAGGGCCAATGGAAGCTGAGCTTACAATCGAAAATCCGCGGAGAATTTACAACAATTGCACAGAGAGACAACATTCGAGATATATCAATGTAGTCGCGTGGGCCTGAGATTCTCCAAAACGGTCGGTTTTTTCATAGAGAGAAAAAGTTAGAGCGAGAGATGATTGTGGGGCGTCTGATTGGGAATCGACGGTGATGGGCGCGGGCTTTGTACGTGCATGGGCGGCACGGCAAATTTTGTTAAGTGGTTTTCTGTTTGGGATTGTGTTTTTGGTATGTTTCAACTGATTTTTTGTAATTATCTTTCTATTTTTGTATCAAGGTCGGTGTCTAAAAAAATAAAATTTGCTCAATATTGGAAATTATATTTTATAATTATATATGTGAGTAAACTTATACGTTCCTCTCCGTTTTAAATAAAATAAATAGTATTTATTCTATGGTTAAGATTTAAGATGATTATATTTAACTGTATATATACGAGGTTAATATTGACGTGAAAAAAAGACGTAAAAGTGAATTGTTTTTATCTAATTTAAAATGAGTAAAAAAATGAGTGGATATTAAACTTTTTTGACCTAATTTTTTTTAATCCTATCATTAGCCAATAAAGGAAATATAGCTCAAATGTTGTTATGATTAATACAAACTTGCTGAGCATAAATGATAGGGCACACCAACAGTAATAACAGCTTGCAAAGAAAAATTCTCCCTTGTTAGTTTCTTTTAAAATAAGAAAAATAATTAGAGACTTTTCGAAAAGTTTTTTTTTTTTTTTTGGGGGGTGACAAGAAAAGTCTGAAAATGTTAAACCCCAGAGGCAAAATATCACTCGAGAAGCAATAAATTGTAGGAGTATTTTTTTTTTCTTTTTTTTTTTTTTTTTCTATTTTAGGTCTGTTTGGCATTTTGATTTCAATAAGTGCAATTTAAAAAATTATATTTTTAAAATTGTTACTTTTTAAAATCG
>NC_081547.1:25226055-25226208 GCF_901000735.1 Corylus avellana
TGATTAATACAAACTTGCTGAGCATAAATGATAGGGCACACCAACAGTAATAACAGCTTGCAAAGAAAAATTCTCCCTTGTTAGTTTCTTTTAAAATAAGAAAAATAATTAGAGACTTTTCAAAAAGTTTTTTTTTTTTTTTTTTTTTTTTTT
>NC_081547.1:25226228-25260381 GCF_901000735.1 Corylus avellana
TTTTTTTTTTTTTTTTTTTTCTATTTTAGGTCCGTTTGGCATTTTGATTTCAATAAGTGCGATTTAAAAAATTATGTTTTTAAAATTATTACTTTTTAAAATCGTAAAAGCGTTTTGTAAAACATGTTAAAAAAATATTTTTTTTATCAAATATTTATTATGTGACATCCCGCCATAACGTGCTTATAGAAATCGCAGATTTTTTTCTTATTTTAGATTAAGTGTTTTTTAAATCACAATGCCAAACACTTTACGTTTTGCGATATCTTTTAAAAAAACAGATTATTCTTACGAAATCGCAATCTTAAATGCACCCTTATAACAGATCTTACTCTATAAAATTTTTGTTGACGACAAAAGTTTTCTTTAAATTTAGTTGGAGGAATTTTTTTTTTTTTTTTCCAATTCAATATATTAAACTAATATGCGTACAAAATGTATGTGATTCTCACATGTACTTAAAAATTTATATTAAAATCACGTACTCTATTAAAAATACATGTAAATCTCACGTGTACTTTTGGACGCATAGCATCAGCGGTGACAACAGTAACAACTTCAGCAATAATAATAGTCTCTAATGGTTCACTGGCAACTAATTATGAGCCATTTTTTTATTGGTGGCAAAGTTTATCCTATAAGACCCACCTAAATTAAGCACTAATGGTTCACTGTCAACTCTTGAACTTGTCATCGAAGATCAGCATTCTCGGAAAATAGAAGGCCAAGTTGTGAGAGAGTTTTTTTCAACTAGACTCAACCGACCAATTTGAACAGCACATTGTGAGAGAACCTATATGGGACGCGCTTTTGAAATCACTAGTAAACCTAAAACCCCAGCCACGGCCGAAAAGGTTTTGCCAGTTTGGAAGCATTGGGAGAGTTTGTTGATTTTTGTGCTGAGCAGTCTATTGTTTCAGTTCTGACAGTTGCATACACACATTGCATGTGCCCTGGCCATAATGCAGGCAAACTGTGTAGCTTCACATTTTTTCTTATCATCAATTAGATGGAACCAATTTGCTCTTCCCTTTCACACTTTCTCATAGCCACCAGCAGACCCACCAGTTTGAATTGCCTCCACCTTCAATTCATTGAGGCCTTGCTTCTATGTTAAAAAGGCCAAGGACAAGAAATGAGCATCTTGGTGTTCTTATATTGAGTAGATACCAAGAGCCATTGACCCAGAATAGGGCTATTCTTGACCCCCTCAAGATTCAAAAGAGTAATGGTTTCAGTTCAATAGCTTATGTTCCTAATAATTAAATTGTGACATTTACAGATTGTGTAACATCAAAAACACCTCTTGTTGAATACACTTTACATAGAGCAATGCAATGGCAAACACAAGACTCAATTTTATTTTCAATATATTTTTTCCCCAAAGAAATTTTGACAGAAAAAGAATAACACTTATATAAAATATAAAGATTACAAATGGGAAAGAAGGGAAGGGGTGGGGTTGGGGGAAAAAGATGTGCCTGCTGTACTACCATGACTTACATGGCATCCTCATTCTCAATCATTTGACGGACTTCATTGATTACTAAATACGCTTTGTGGCTACCAATGACCTCAGCTTGTTTCTTGCTATCCTTCCACAGCTGTAACATAATCATTCTTCATTACTACGAAAGAAAGAACATACCAAGTTCCTCAAAGAAATTCGATTGCAATAGAACTTTTACCTGTATAGTAGGCATCTTCTACACATATTTTTTCAAAGCCCAAAACACATGCATGGAAAAGGAAATATGATTAGGTCAACAGTCTGCATGCATGTATGGCAGAAACAATACAGAACAATGGGATTGATAAAATCAAAAAGTGCCTCCATCCTCCATTTAGACATGTACACAAAGGAAAAAGAAAAGAAGAAAGCGGAAGGGCCAAGCATATTCATATGGCATCCAAGTTGCCAATTCTTCAGTAAGATAATAACAAAGTTTTGCCATGTTTGCTTTAAAGTTGGATAGTGCGAGGGAAGAACTGACAGAGTTCAAAAGCCACCGGTCCTTGACATATTTTCCACAATCCTCAACACTCCCTACCCTAAAAAAATTCAAAAACAAAAAGAAAAGAAAATACTACTCTTTTTCTGTCTCTGTACACTATAAACTCATAAAACTACATCTACTGCTATAAACTAGGTGACAACACAAATATATGAATAATGTAGATCACCCATCATGAAAGAACCATGTATCACTCAGATAGATATTCCCTGTCAGACAATCCTTTGAATCTTATATAGTTATGCACCATGTCAAACTAATGAAACCCAAAAATTAGGAGCGTCATGAGAAACTTACAGTGACTCCAGCACGAGTGACAAGCTTGTGTGGAACTGTATTAACATCAATGCGGTAGAACCGTAATCTACAACAAATCATATCTCAAAGTTAATTCTTACTAATGGAGTATCTAAGCCACTCTATAGAAAAGTGCCCCATGCCCTAATCATGCAATAGAAAAGTTATTGCGAATTAGGTTATTTAGTCAGCTGTTCCTCTTCTCAATGTCACTTTTGCAGCACATGTTTGATATCATGATAATAGAAATTTATCCATTACAATCGATGCAACCAAACCACCCAAAGTGGAATAAAAATTTTGATTGTTCCAGCAAACAAAGGACAGAAAAAACTTCAATGGCTGAGAATATCCTCAAGGAAAGCATCTTTTAGAGTTTGGAGTCTCATTAGAAAGGCTAAGTAAGTTGTGGATTCTAAAGCTTTCATGAATGGATTCTATTAGTTCAGCAAAATGAAACTGTAATGATGCAACTTGGAATTGATGCAAAATAGTTAATGGTGTTAGCAGTGAAGCTACTATGAATACACTGCGCCAACTCAAACAAAATATTTATACGAGGGAATAACAACTCCTATTGTTTTGTTTTAATGTTTCCGTTCTCCCACTGTCGATGTCAACATAATTGTGTTAGATTGTCAGAAGATAAAGTCAACCTAACCTTGGATAGTAATCTGCAGCCAACTTTTCCAGTTTGGGTTTCAAATATATACATTTTCTGCACCAGCCTGCCATCCTACAAATTCATATACCCTCACTTTAAAAACCCCATTTCAATGAAATGATTCCGATGTAAAAAGGAAACGCATCCCATATGAACAAAAACGAACTGTGATGCTAAAAATCAGTTATTTAATTTATAAGTAAAGTGGAGTTGTTATGCAATATCAATTTTTTTTACAACCAAAACCGAGAATAACAAAAAAGAAGTTGCAGTGGCATTAGGCTTATATTCCACAAAATTAATCCCTTCATTTTGAGAAGCCATTATAACAAATAACTCTAATATTTCCCCATAACAGCTCAGAAGTACAGAACATTCTTAAGAAGAGAAATGGCAACCTGCTAATTGCAACAAAATAGACTTCTAATTCGAATCCAAATAGCCAGTTTGGTTACTTAGAAACTGTTCAAAATAAAATAAAACAAAAATTCAAATCTTTTATACCCAAAAAATGACTAACAAACCTGAAACGGATCCAAACTTCATGTTTCTTTCACCTTCCCAACATTATCTTAGCAATCAAACTAAGCATTTTAAACGAAAAAACACCACAAGAGTAAAAGTTGACACATTCCTTTTCCTTTTCCTTTTCCCACATTTTTTTTCTCCCCAACCAATCAACCCAATACAGGAAACCCACCAGAATGGAATAAAAAAATCCCCCAAAATTTCAAACACAAAACCAAAACCCCATACCAAACGAAGATGACCAGTTCCTCGAGCTGCTGAGCCTCCGCGAGCACCCGATCGAACTGGGTCTCGCTGCAAACGGGATGGAGCTCCACGGACACGGGCGAGTCATCGATCCCCTGCAACGACCCCTCTTGGGTCGAAGCGCTTAGCTTCGATGAAGACTTCCCTCCGACCACACAAATTTTCCCGGGAAAAACCAGCGCTTTCCTGGACAGAGAAAATGCTCTGGCGCCTGAGCCTGAAACCACGAGATTTCCATCAGTTGGTCTCCGGAAGTCACGTGACGGGTCACGCGAGGTCCCCGCTATCAGGGGTTTGGGACTGGGTCGGAGCCGCACAAGAACCTCGGACATGTCGGACACAGAGAGAGAGTCTTAGAGAGAGAAAGCTGTTTGGAAAGTAAAATAGAAACAGCGTTAAGAAAGAGTGGCGGGTCCCAAATGCTGATTAGTCTCGCGGCGTTTGCGGCCACCGGAATGGAATTGCGTTTCATTGACGTTGAATCTGTTTTGCCTTCAAAATGCTTATACGGCGATATTTTTCTCTTTTTGTTTGCTAGCTTTTGTGTTTTTCTTTTTCTTTTTCTACCTTTTGAGATCAACGACCATGCCATACATTTTAACGTATTAAATTATTGAAATTTTGATACATGCATCTTTACTATATTTATAGTATAGAATAAATATATTTTTTTAATAATATTTTTAAAATCATAAAATTTTAATTATTTATTTTAAATTAATAATTAAGAGTTTGGCATAGAGATTCTTTGTAAAAAAATAAACGGTGAGAATTATCTCTATTGAAAAAATAAGGGTAAAGTTCATTTAACCTTCTCAAACTACAACTCCAATGATAATCTACCCCACAAACTATTAATCACGACAATTTATTTCCCAAACTACCAAAACAATGACAATGTACCCCCAAATGCTAACAAAATTACAAAATTATCCCTATAGAATTTTTAGTAAGACAAAAATACCCTTAAAATTTTGAAAAAATTAAATTAAATTTTAGTATTTTTGTTTTTATTTTAGTAAGGGTAATTTTGTTAAATTTGGAGGTGCATTGTCATTGTTTTGGTAGTTTTTGAAGTAAATTGTCCTAATTGATAGTTTGGGAATAGATTGTCATTGGAGTGATAGTTTGAGAGGATTAAGTGGATTTTGCCTAAAAAATAACTTGAATTCTCTCTTGATTTCCATTGTTGCTTAACCTTTTTTCAAAAAATAAAAATATATATATCAAACGGGGAAAGGGTTAAAGGGGAATCTCCAATCAAGTTGTCTATTTTTGCTTGATTAGAGATCAAAAGTAGCTGCTTTCTTTTGATCCTTTGATTAGCTATAAAATAGCTACTTTTAATCTCTAATCAAGCCATGGTATTCTAGCTATCTCAACTAACAAGCAAAGCCTTAAGTCGGCAGATCCGTATATATCTAAACCCCTTTTAATTAAAATAGATAATGAAATTTGTAAAATACCTCAACATTATATTATTTAAATTTTATGTAAAATACATTTTTTTGGACACGTGTGAATTCACACATGGATATGACTTTTTTAATATATCTCTCCTGCTCTCTTTTTCCAAAATTCTTCCTACCTTTTGCATGAGTTTTTTAATATATATCTCTTTCATGGGTTTTTAATTAAATGAATAAAATAATTTAAAAATAACTTAAAATAGAAGAAATTTAGATAATCTATTGTATGGAAGTATGAAAATATTGAAAAGTGGTTAGCTAAATTAGATAAAGTGAGTTTTAGCTATCCATTTTGCATATATATTTACATAAACTATTGTGAATGCTTCAAGCAAAACTAGACAGTTGTTAACTCTCACTAAAAACCACAATCTTTCTTTTTGACTAGAAAAGTAGCATGTTAGATAAAATTTAGATTAAAATTTAAAGAAACCGATGTGAATATTCTTAGTTGTATCATCTTGCTACATGGATGCTTCTACTAGTTAAAGTGAAAACATTCTCCATTTGAATCTTCTTCCTTGTAACCCTATCCCCCAATTAGCTCTTTTTCTCTTTTCTTCCTGTTTAGTTGTTCTTGTTTTCATTTTGTGGTATTATTTGCTCAGAAAAAGAAAAGAAAAAAAAAAAAAATAGGGACCTTGATGACAAGAATTCTTTTTGTGAAAAAACAAAGAGGCATAGGGTGAATTATACTCAATTTTTCAGTACCAATACAAAAAATATCACTGAGAAATATAGGAACACCAAAGGGAAGCTAAAGAGTGACACAAAACCCAAAATTGGAAATGGAGGATGGATAAGATCATATAAATCTAGAGTACATAATCAAACTGTCTCAAAATCTTCAATGGCTCAAGTTCTCAACAATTTTCGAGAGGGCTGAATATGTTCCAAAGGCAGATGATATGACACCTACAGTAATAATTATACTGCAAAGTACTGCCTGAAAAGAACAAAAAAAGAGAAGAAAAAACAAAAAAGGAGTAAGAAGACGAAAAATATAATACGCAAGATGTCAGTAATGCCTAGAAACGCTTTGAAATTCGTATAGTATAGTGAGAATATGTACCTGAAAACGGGTTATTTTCCCCCTCAAGATGCTCAGGAAACAAGCACAAGGAAGTATCAAAGTCTGCCACAGAAACAAGTTTTAATATAATTAACACAATTTACTGCAATGTCACTACAGCTAGAAAGGGCAGACAAATTTAATTGGTAGAAGAAAACTTACTACAAGCATTGTGAGCAAAGATCCAATCAATGACATTACCAGACCTGAAATAAGATAAAGAAAATATAATGATAATGTAGCACTGGGAAATTATGCAGAATGTTTAGCAGTAGAACATGCAAGTTTCATATAATACAACAGAAATGAATCTACACTTGAAAAAAGATGTCTGAGAATTTAGTAGGCCAATAACTTATTGCTTCTTTACCTGTTTCTTCATTTCTGTGTAGTTGCCAACAGACAAATAAAGGATGGAAGACAATTCTCTTTGAATGTAAACAAATAGATAAAGAAGTTTTAGAGAGAGACTTACCGAAGAAGGGGATGGCGAGACCCACAAGCAAGGTAGACACCACCAGTGCTGTTCTAATGAAGACACAATATATATGGGACTTGCTGTGGTTTGCTGGTATAAACTCCTCCAAGCTCATCGCAACGGGCGTCATAGTTAACGCATATGTGGTTCTAATTAAGGAGAAACCATTCTTTCTTTATCTTGAGTAGTATAGACGCTAAAGTATTTCAGATAATTAAGGTCCATGTTGCCTTACTTGAAGTTGTTATTCGTAAAGAGAAGCAAGTAAAGAAGATAAAAGAGTACCACTTTGGAACTCTGGATTTCCAATCAAATGGATTGGTGCTTTTCTGTTTTGTGTTATATGTCTTAGTGATTTCGTCAAAGTTCTTTCACAGCCCTCCTTGGAATGATGAATTGAAACTTCAAATGCTACGAAAATATAATAGGTCACTCAATTTTGATGGATATCTAACAAATCTTAAAAAGAGCCGAAATTAATGTCATTTCTGTAGTTTGTTTCTGGAAAGGAAAATGAGGCTTAGGACATATGTCTACTCACAGTTTTATGAACTTTTCAGCTGAAAAAGAGAGGCATAATGCTAATAAAGAAACACACTAGTCCATTATGCTTAGGGCAAAAATGGTGACCTCAATACATCTTGCGATGCATATAGTATCAGTGAATTAAAGATTTGGACGTTCAATTTGAAATCAGCAGGATTTTTCATCTTTAGCCAATATTTTCCCGTCCCTCCTAATTTTTTACCATAGTGAAAGAATATCAAAGTACAAGTTTCTTGAAACTCTTGTTCCAAACAGATTGTTGACAGAGAAAAGGGCTACCCCTGTTTTCTAAGAAGAGTTTTAAGGATATGCTAGACTACTTACCAACAAATACACATGCTGGACTGTTTGAGCATTAGCAACATATATCAGAAAAAGGATATTTGGTTAAAGGGTTAACTACCTGCAAAGGAACAACAAAAATAATTTTAGCCACTAGTTTGCAAGTTAAATGGTTGAAGACAAGAATCATAACATGCAGAAATTACTCTGTACACTAAAAGTTTGAAGTGGGCAAGGACAAACAATTAAGCCCAAAAACAACCTGGTGAATGTGTAATTATGGTAGCATGAAACCTTATACAATCAAAGATTTAGGCCTATACCATACTGAGCTAAAACGTTCACTAACCAAGAAGAACAACGTGACTTGCCAGTTGAAAGAACTAGAATTAGCTACTGCAAAATGATTCTCCTAGGTCTACAGTAGCACCAGAAACCTTTTATAAAAACTTAAATGGCTCTGTGGAACAATGCTGCTAAAGTGACGTTCTGTTGTACTAAACGATGTGTACTTAATAAAAAGGGTTAACTACATTTACCCCTCCCTAACTAACATCTTTTTGGCAATATCCCCTCCAATGTTTTAATTTTTGCAATGTCTTTCCCAATCTATCATTTGGCTTGCAATATCCCCCTTATGCGACCCAAAATGACATACATACCCTCCATAAGATACAAAATGACTTACTTTTTCTGTTTTTTTTTTTTTGTTTTTTTTTTAATTTTTTTATTATTATTATTTTTTAATTTTTTTTTTTATGTTATGAAAGGCATTTTTGGTCGTGGAAAGGGAACATTGCAACCCCAATGGTAAACTGGGGGACATTACAAAAAATATGGTAGAGAGGGGTACATTGTACATGTAGTTTATCCTAATAAAAACAAGTATTAAATACGCTTAAGTCCTCTGAATTACAAACTATTTTTAAAAAAGTCTCACAAATGGACAAGTGTGATACTAGAATACATCAAACTATCATTTTGTGGCCAATAAGCCCTCCATTAGCATTAACTGTTAAAAGTAGTTCTGTCAGCCTTCCTATAATACACATATTTTCATAAAACCTAAATAGTAAAAAGACGAAATTAAAAAAAAAAAAAAAAAAAAAAAAAAGCACAACCCAATGGGTGGCCAAACCACCCAACAGTGTGTGGGGAGGATCGGCGACCCCATTCCATGGTGGTGGCTCGCAGGCTACCCACAACCACTCTGGGGGTGGCCCCTAACACCTCTGGGGGTGGTTCGTGATGAGGGTGGATTGCCCACCAAAAATCAAGAAGTAGGGGATTGCCGAACCACTCATTTCTTTTTTCTTTTTTTTTAAAAAAAATTTATAAATACTAGTCTTTTTTATTGATTAATAATTATAAAGGGTAAATTTGGTTTTTCAATGGTCAAAGTGAGGGTATTTGCGGCATATTTTGGCCAAATTTTGATTTTTTTTTCATCCATTCTAACATTCAATGCTAATGGAGGGTACTTTTTGCCACAAAAAGGTAGTTTAATGTATTCAAGTGTCACACATATCAGTTTGTAGCGCTTTTTCGAAAATGACTGATAGTTCTGGGGGCTTAAGTGTATTTAACCCTAAAAACAATAATAAAGACACCCCTGTTACCACTCAAAAAATACTAGGTGATGAAACCTGATGTATGCATGATAAAAAGAAACAAAGCAAACTCATTAAGATATTTGATAATGAAAATTTAATACGCATACCGTAGTCCACACAGCGACCTTCGTCGCAACCAAATCCTGGGGCATGTTAAGAGTGAACTGCGACAGTGTTGATTCTCCAAACATTTTGTAACCCATAACAGCAACCCCAGCAAACATCAAAGTACAAATACCAAAGCTGCATAGACAACAGAATCAGGTGTGGATAAAACTAAGGATGGCTATAATAACGGGGTTTTCTATAAGAGAAAGATAGGGTACATAATAAGTAGCAAGACAAAATGTAGCAGCAGGATGCACCTCTGTGCTTCACCTAGGATTATCCAAGTGAAATGTTTTTCTTATTTAGTGATAATTAATATGACAGTTCACTCAATTAAAATATTCTCATAACATTGTAGGTCCCACAAGACTTGATCAAAATATTTTTAAAATTTTAAAATAAAAGCAAGATGTAGAAAGTGCTAGTAAGGCACATGAATTCCTTGGTCCAGTGGCTGATGAAATTAGAAAACTTTGAGTCTTAGGGGTAGAATAGTAAAGAATCTTGAGTTTTTACCATGTTAAGAGGACTGCAGGGTATTGGTTTCGTCTTGCCATTGAAGTATAGATATTCGGGAAAACTGCATGTCCTGAGTAGCAGTAACCATAGAGACCAATGGCAACCGGAAGAGTTCCAAGGTTCAGTGTTGTCTCTTTGCTTTGGAAGCCAACTTCATTGACCAGACCAGCCCAAAACAAGCTTAGGACTACCAGGACTGATGCAACGACTCCACCAGCTGGAAGAAGAGAAAGCATTATACAAGAATTTCAAGAGAACCATAAATTTGGAATTTAGGATACCTTTTTGCATTAAAACGCATACCAACGACTTATATAGGAAAAGAGAATAAAATTAAAAAAGAAACAGTGTTGATGCAAATTAACCATTGAGCTGTTTGTCAGCAGCCACTAACTATACAAGTTTTGTCATCTGCACTTCAATTTTAGATTTTCATAACATGCCCTTTGGTAAAATAGAGGAAAAAATTCAACTAACTAGTGTAAAATTGCAGCCTGCCCAGTGCAGATAACTTCAGTCATGATTATTGTAACATTCCGTTAATTGTAATGCAAAGCATGGTTCCCCTCTTTCTTTGTTCCCTGAACACCCAATTACAGACCTACAGTGCACTGTGCATGGATCAGCGAGTTTAGTACTATGCCGCCAATAGCCACATAAGCCAAGAATAACTAAACAAATTGCAACTTGATTTACAAAATGATGAAAAAGATACACAAAGTAGTTATACCTGACTTGCAAAAAGCATGAATTACCTACCAGATATATAACTAAGAACACTGAGGTCTCGAAGCCAAACAGTAGGAAGAACAGCAAGGGTTGTCATCAATGCAAACAGAATGTGTGAATTTAAGTCGAATGAACCCAAACTTAGGTGCGCATTTGGAAATAGTGAAGACAAGTTGTCACTCTCCAAAATTATATATTCAATGCAACAAGCCTGCATGGGAGAAATTTTCAATGTGTTGCCAAAATGAAATAGATGTACAGGAGTAGAGAATAAGAAGGATATTAACCGCATGATTCAGGAAAAAGTTAGGTATTCTTAAATGTTTTTCCCACCTAATCCTGATTTGAGAAAGCATCAATGTTTTATGTTAGTTTAAGCAGTTCTGGTACTGGAAGTGGAAACATCCTCCATATCACATGAGACTCACAGCATAGGATGAGGTTATAATGGTTGTAACAGGGATACGAGCATTAGATGTGATATTATTTGGCCAAAGTGTAAACATTGAAAAGAAGAGCCTAAAAGATTATTAACTCAGTACTCAATGTAGCATAAAGAGCATAAGACCAAAAATTCAAAGTCAATAATCCTATCATGGAAAATCTGTTATTGGTTAAGCAATCATTTGGTTACGTCATTTTAGGCCTTGACTCCATAAAGGATTACTCCAATTACCGTCTTTCTGATCATTTATAGCTATTTCAATTGAAAAGGATTGTAATTTCATAAAGCAATCAGCTGTTTTGCACATGGAAGGGGTTAATTATGGTCAAACAGGATTTTCAGAAAAATATTTTTGTGCAAAACCCCTTTGATGGTGGCTCTTGATGT
The DNA here is from genome assembly GCF_901000735.1 of Corylus avellana. Lineage (NCBI taxonomy): Eukaryota > Viridiplantae > Streptophyta > Magnoliopsida > Fagales > Betulaceae > Corylus > Corylus avellana. Next base: position 25,237,627 of record NC_081547.1, read on the forward strand.
ATTTTAAGCTCAAACTAATATGGTTTGGAATCTTCTTTCTCCTCTACTTTGCACTAAAATTCCAAGATGTTAGCATGAGGGCAGAATTAGGATTGATATCTACTCCTTTCTCTTGTATCCAAAAATAAATTTCACATGAACTTAGCACAAAAATAATCAAATTAAGCTAATTTCTTATACAAATGCTGTAGCAACAGCAGTGATACTGATATCCACCAAAAGTTAAGTTCCATTAGCTGTTGTTTAGCTAACTTATAGGACTCAGCAGAGCGAAGAGAACTATAAGATAGTCTGTGAAGAGACTCGGATGTAAAATCAAATGAGACCTAGAATATTAGCAGCCATCAATAATGTGCTGCATGTAGACAAATGGGAGCTGTGGTGATAAGGTATCACAAGAAAGAAGTCAAATGATGTTGTCTTTGCTCATTTCATTCAGACTGGTCAGAAACACAAGGGCTCAGTCAATAAGTTCTAAAATGGGGACCCAGGATACAGTGGGTCTCAACCAAAAATATTTGGATGTCAGGCTCATGAATATATGGTTGTTCCCCCTGTAATATAGTTTACTGTTTCCATTTCCGTTCTTTCTAAACAACTATGGGCGGAGCCATTGGAAGAGGATACTGTTATTAGTTTGCCCGAATTTCACAGAGAGGAGTCTACAAGACTCACTTGCTCAGAGTGAGGATACAAGGCCCACCTGTTCGGGCAAGTGAGCTCCGCAATCTCCCTCTTTAGGTTGTTCCCTAATAACAAGGGATCCAAATCCAGAACAATTACACAACAAAAAAAAAAAAAAAAACACTCAATCAAGCCAGCAATACTTACATATAGTTCCGCATATAATATTACCTGCACCCACCAAAAAGAAATTGCATGAAGGACAGTGTTAGTGGCCAGTCAAGTTTGTACAAAGTGCTTTAAATCATTTATTATTTATAATCTGCTATATCCACATAAATAAAATTAGTGAAACTTCCATGAATAGAAGACAAGATATCAAGCCATATACCACTTGTAGAGGGAATATTAAAATGACAACAAGTTTTGACAATATGAAAATAGAAGCCTTTAAAATATTACGAGTATCTAGCTATTACATCAAACTTTGCAACTTTATTTATACTTTTTTTTTTTTTTTCACTGGGAGAATTAACTTTAGAAAAAGAATAAAATAAAAAAAAGAAAGATAATCAACTAGACGTACCGAGATAGCAATGCGGCCAGCATTACCAAATGCAGCTTGGCCAATGTCTGGATATGTCTCAAGCCCAGGTTCACTATCCAAGCAGTAGCGCAGGAGGATTCCCGTATAAAAAGAAAGCACTGCAAATATAAACAAAATAGAGAGTCCAGCCCATCCTCCTTCTTTGACAGCATAAGGAGTTGAAAGGATTCCAACTCCACATAGAACATTTATACCTGCATAACTGGAATTGATCAGAAATTTTTTTATAAAGCTTGGGTAAAACTTAAAAAAAAAAAAAAAAAAAAAAAAAACCTTTAAAACGCATATGAATACATTGTTTTTAATTACTAACAAGTTACAAATATTTATTATTGTCGATGGTCCTTTATTTAGTAAACTCATAGATATATATACAAATATATACATGAAAGAAAAGAAGTTTTAAATAAAGGTTTACAGTTAATGAGCGTGTAAGTTTACAGGCATATAGTCTTGTTAGTTAGTTTATCTTTTCATGTGCACCATGTGCAAAAGGGATTGAACTGACACATCAGTTCATGTGAAATATAGTCATGTTTGTTGGAAAGTGGATAAGTAATAATAATTAGCTACAGACAAAGGCAAAGAGGCAGATCAGTATATGAATGAAATATTTATATATATAGACAAGTAATGTCTGTCATGTTTGTAGGCAGGTTTTGGTTTTTTATGGATGCTGCACATCCAAGAATTATTTTATTCTTCAAAATAACATGCAGCAACATTTAGGCCACATTAGCTGAAATAAGACGCATCTATATACGTCTCATAAGTGTTAGAAGGAAGTCACATTTTCTGTTTCTAAGTGATATACTTGTGATAAAAAGATGTACTGATAGACAGCTTGAACTCTATTTTGAGCCATGTGAGGCAGTGAAGGCAGATTCCTAAATGATTGGCATATGTGGTCCCTGAGGATGAAACCACGACATACGATCAATGCTCTATGGTTGTAGCAATCTTAATACAGCAAGTGGCAACACAAACAGATTGGATAACTGATACGGATAATTTACTAACTCAAACCGGTCATGGGTGGCTGCTCTTCATTGGCTTAGGTTCTGCCTATCTTCCCTTTGGCACTTAATGTATTTTGTTTCTTCTGTATAGAAACATAGTGCAACTAGGTCCGTTGAAGTGATGTTAATCTTATCATTTAGTAGGTGGTGGGTACAACTGACATTTCAGTATAGTGCTACATAATGATAGATTTCAATGTAAAACACGGTTGATGTCTCAATTTACATTTGAAGGCACTCTGATTATATTTTCATGGTTCAATTTAAAACTCAATGTAAATGCAGTCAACTCAGCCAACTATGGAGGTGGATGCCTATATAGAAAGGGATGAGGGAAGTCCTTACGAGTGGATAATCATTAATCCTGTGGAAAAGGGAATTTACTGATAACTGCAGTCTGCAGAGCAGTTTTTAGGAGTTCTGGTGGATAGATTAATAGGATTAAGATTTGTGTCATGCCTTCTTGTCTCTATCAAAGATTCAGTCCAACAAAAGCACCCACACACACACTCTCACAATATGTGAACCTAACCATGTCACTAATAAATAGAAAGGATGAGCATGTTCCTACTTCTCTTCTTTTGTTTTTGGGGAAACTTCACTAAGGACCCTCAAACTTCCACCCGTTTTGAAATACCCTCCTGAACTTTAAAATCTCTCAATTTAGTCCCCTGAACTTTCAATTGCTTTCAATTTGGACCCCTCCATCAGATTTTAAAAGTCACATGACGTTTATACCCCTGACTTTTGTATAAAATTCAAACTTCTAAAACTTTTTTTTATTTTTAAAAAAACAAAAATCAGGGATATTTTGGTCTTTTTTTTTAATTTTTAACGGCTAAAATTAACGAAAGGGTCCAAATTGAGAGTAATTGAAAATTCAGAGGACTAAATTGAGAGATTTTGAAGTTCAGGAGGTATTTCAAAACGGGTGGAAGTTTGAGGGTCCTTAGTGAAGTTTCCCCTTTGTTTTTTTCTTTCTGGTGGGGGGTAACTTACCATTTAGCAAAGATTGTCCATATGAGCATTGGCGAGAAAGTGGGAGTTCATGTGAAACCTTTGATGCTTTCTCACCCTTCCTAATAGAAGGTCTTCTTGGAATGGGAGGAAGCAGAGAATGCGAACTACGTCTCTGTTGCTGCTGTTGCTCATCTAACAACGGTTTTGTCACAGATGGTAATGTTTCTGGAGTGTGTCTTCTTGTTAGTGATGAGGAAAGAAATGAACTGCCTAATCTTGACAATGTAGGAGTGCCCAGAAACCCAATGCTTGGAGATGGTACACTACTATATAAATCAATAGACTGCCTGAAACATTGATAAAGTGGAAATGAGTATACATGCAATGCATAATAAGAACAACAACATAAATCAATGTGGGCTTTCATCACTTCTTAAGTATTTCATTTAGTTTGTTACATTCATGTGGATTATAACAATCCTGTACCAATTTTCGATTCTACATCAGCTACCTCCCCTATCAATCTACAATTATTTTTGAAGAAGGCAGGAAAATCTGGTGAAATATCATCATATCATAGAAATTTATGAAGCTTGACTAGATTGAACTCAGAAAATTGGATGATCACCAAAACTCAAGTTTGTAAACAGACTAATCATTCTTAATGTACCATTTGCAGGTCCCATGTAAGAGAATGTAACCAAAATCAACCACAACATTATCCAACAATCAGAAAAAGATATATCAGCCAAGGTCATGTAGAAGCATACTGATTGATGTTATGTTTGAGAGTAATCCAACCATTCAATTATCAAACTACTCAACCTTTGCCTATTTGGCCCACAATCACGGACAGGGAGACCAGTGAGCACATCAGAGTACTTCTACAGTACTCCCTTTCCTTTTCTGGAAAAACTGATTGAAGCCACCCCATGTTCCTCCTCCATACCCTTTATGGAGTTATTATAGGCTTGATAGTAATCTCCCACAAGAAGACAGTCCAAGAATTTCTCCATCAAGAAAAAAACCAAACAAAAGACATCATAATCGTATATCCAAGCCTCGAAAAATCACTCTCACTTTGTACAGAGGAGCAAGTGGTCCCACGGGTGAGAGAAAACAGCGAAGCTAATCGAAGCTCAGTAATTTCCAAGTTGTAGAAATTTCCAAAATTATGTTCTTTCTCTAAGCTCGGTAATCTGTTCTAATCAAAAACATATTTCAACAGTAAAAAGATACCACTGCCAAAGCTAATCGAAGACACATAAGACCCCATATATTGACTGAAATAAACCAAAAAGAAATGATTAAACAGCAAAGAAATCAATGAAGCTAAACAGAGTGGGAACAGAACACAACACAGAGGAAGAGAGAGGGATTAGAGAGATAAACCTGTAACTTTGAGGCCAAGAGGTGTTATAAGAACTGGGTTTGTTCTGCTGCGGGTTATCGGCCGAAGAATCGGAGTAATCCGAAACGTTTCCATCGTTGTTGTTGCCTTCGTCTTTGTCGAATTCCTTCTCGACGTCCTCTTCTTCATCACTCTCAATGTAAAAGCTGTGATCCGAGACCGAGTTGTTCATCTTCCTCTCTTTATTCTTTCAATTGCCCCCTCTGCAAAAGTCGCAAACTTCAATAACCTTCGAGGCCAAATCAATTTCAAGAACCCAACAAAACAAAAAAGAAGAGCTTTTTGGGTTTCTAAATTGGAGCTTAGCCCAGTTGAATTTTGTAAGGAAAAGAATTCAAAAGGTGTTGGGGTCTTGGGCTTCGAATCCATATTGCATTGTCGCTTTTTTTGATTTATTGGGCAGTGTCTTTGAACGGAATTACCAAAAACGAACGTCGAAAATCTACAAGTTACGCGAAATCCGGCGCTGGAAGATAATATGACGCGTAAATGGCAAGAAACTAAATAGGAAAATATATATTCCGGAAATTTTGAAGCTGAAGTTGGAGCTTCGCGCTTATGCTCTGTTTGGTTGCCGAGAAAGTGCGGGAAAAGAAAACATACTAGAGTTTCAGGCTTCGACTGATTTCACGTTGTCCAAGCCCGTACAAGACACACGATTGTTTACGGTAAATAGATAATAAAATGAGTCAAAGAAAATCGAATGAAATGAAATCCTCTCGTCTAATTTTCAGTTTTCTCCGCACCCAAACAGAACGAAATAACAAAGTCCGACTCTTTCTCACACACACACACACACACAAACACACGCAGTTGCAGTTGTGGCAGCTTGGGAAGTTTCATACCAAAAAAAACTCTTCTGGGTTGTCTTCTTCTCGTATTCAAGATCCAATGAAACTCCTGAAGAAGAAAAAAGCTCTCTCTGCTTTCAAAACCAGAAAGAAAAAAAACAGAGGGAAGAATATTGTTCGTACAGTGTATTCTCTGCTCTGCTCTGCTCTTCTATTTATACACCTCGCTCGCTCTCGCTCTCGCTCTCAGGTTGACGATGACTAGAACTCCGTACCGTGAAAAATATGCGAATGTGCGGGTTAAATTGGTACCCTGTGGGCGCAATCAAAACAGGCTTGGATTCAACCTGCGTCTCAGCCGTAGGATTTAATCGTGTCTTATTGGATTTGATTTCTGACGGAGGCAGAGACTGAGAGACACTTGTATATGGTGGGGATCTCTTCTGGATTATTTAATTGCATGGCAAAAAGAACAGTGACGGACCAATCATTCCCTTTCCCTCTTGATGATTACTTGGTAAAAAGACTGGTCACCCAATTGACAGCTGTTAGGATTATACTTCAACTAAAATTTGAAAAATAATTTGGGCTGATAGCCGATAATGATGCACATCCACAATATGTCTTCCAAATTTAAATAAATAAAGGATTAAAAAAGTCTTTTTATTTAATTTTAGGAATCCTTATTCATTTAGAATTATAAATCTAACAAAAAGAATTATAAATCTTTATGGGCAGAGTGCCAGAGTTAATGATAAATGTAATCACATATGTTTTGCCAGTTTTGGAGACTATATATATAGCATTTGATGTGTGAATGGGATTTATCTTTTATAGAGAGGGATATAACCATAAATTTTAGTATGAAGGGCAAAACTAAAAAAATATTTTAGCTTTTAAATTTATAAAAAATAAACTTTCTTTTTTTAAAAAACTTTGGCCCACACCATTCCGAGCTCAGTCTAACTGGTTTTCGAGCCACTTCAGATCTGCATAAACCAACCACCGCCATCTTTCCCAACACCTCGAACCGGCCAACCTTGCCTCTGCCACCTACCTCTACCGCCGATAATCTTTGCCCGTCCCTCGATGTTCTCCGGTGAGTTTTTCAGCATGCCTCCAGCGACATTTCCCAAAGTACTCCTTAATTCAACCACCAATTAATGGTTGCTGCTGACATCTGTTCGACAACCAACTTTCTTAACCATTTATAAGGGTATTTTAAAATGTTAGTTGAAATCTAAGCGAATTTCATTTCGGTTAAGAAATTTGGTAATTCTTATATTGTCATCAACCAAATGAATATGAATGGTTATTCAATTCCACCTTCTTGTATTCTTGATAGAATAATGCTACACACAAACTCCTATTTTTTTACTCCAACTCTCACACACTCTTAGGTGGCTCACACTCTCACCATTAGATCAAAATCCTAAATCTAATGGTAAAAATAGATGCCACCTAAGAATATATGAAAGTGAGAGCGGAAAAGTGAAAATATGTATAACATTACTCTTCTGGATAATACTCATTTATATTTCAAACCTAACCTACAAGCCCATAACTTGAAAGTTTCCATAAACCCCATTCTCAAAATTAGCTAAATACCAGATCTTTTGAGCAACACAAGTCAAAAGCTTACGATGAACCCATCTCCTATGGAGATAGGAGCCTTTGACAATTGACATTTGTCGAAGTAGAGACACTTATCTTCTCAAAATGTTTAATAAAAGATGATAAGATGAATGTCCCGATCCATGTTCATATGTTTATTACAACTTGGACCACTTGGACAGGTTTTAGGTTGCTTTATTTTATGGACAACATCTGCCTCCCTCAATTATTGTCTGCTTCATCACTGTGTTGGATATCTTGAATTCGTCTCCTATTCTCCACATTTTTTTCTGATTTGATTTCTTTTATTCCAAAATGCTTCATGTGGGCAACAAATATATATAATATATAGTTCTTGATTGCAAATAAATATACAGCATTTGCTATTGCACGTTATAAACACATTCTCCATTTGATGACAAGTTCATGCACATGGGTTGCCCTAAGCCTTAGGCATCAAGGATAATGGATGGATAAGATGCTGTCCACCTTCGATCTGAAAAACAGATAAGGTTGGATCCATATTTTCAATTTTCACCATGAAAACTTCCAATTTAACATAATAGGCCGGATAATTGACTTAACATATACCGTACCATTCATATATCACTGTCCAACAATGGGGCAGATTAACTTTATTTTTAAGTCTAGTATATACTCGTCCCAAGTTTTTCTTACCGGAAATGTTTGGAGTAATTATAGGGGTTGGCTTAAGTGGTAAGTCACTTAGTTCTAATGTCTTATGAAATATTAGGTTTAAGGTTCGTCCACAGGCGAAAGTTTCGAACTTTATCTGATAACGTGTTTTGCACGGTGTTATAAAAATCTAGTTGGGATGAATCCCATAATACCTCAGTTGACAGGCAAGTTGATATGTACAAGCATATATATTCTACAATATTATGGTCTTTGATTAATGTTGACAGTACGTAGGCATTGATAATTTGATATATTGATTCTTCGATCGCTTGTGGAATCAGATTGGTATATCTTGAATTAATATCCCCTTTACCATCATTTCCCATTTGAATACCACATGTTGGCTGCCAAGTTGCATAATCATGTGATACCATTATTCAAATCTAATTCCAATTAATTACCAAGTTAAATGACACATTCATTGACGGACACAAATACAAAAAAGAAAATAAGTAAATAAATAAAGAGACATGAATCATGTAATCAACAAGAAGACATGCATGCACCCACCAGCTGTCCCAGCTGTCTCTCTCTCTTTCTCTCTCTCTCTCTCTCTAAGAGTTTATAATGTGATTTGGAAATTGTATTTATCTTACCTATAACATAATAAGGTTTTTTTTGTTTTTTTGTTTTTTTAATTTTATTTATAGAAAGCAGGATAATCATGTACGTATTACAAGAGATAAACATGCATCAAAGAAGCTTAATCCTCATCTTTAACAGCTAAACTATCGTGTGGATTAGGAGTATACATAAATTATATATACTATATTCAATAAATTTACTAAATTAACCTCGTTTTGGATTAGGTAGAGGTATATGTTTACATTGTTGGAATCAATATATTTTCAAAACATTAGGGCTTGAAAAAAATTTTAAACAAGCCAAAATCACTAAAAATCGGTCCAAATTATATTTTTAAAATATGCCATAATAAAGACACAAAGAAAACGAAAAAGACTAAAATAAACACAAAAATCTCATCACCTAATATGTAAATAATGGATAATAATCACATTTAGTAACGACAATAACAGCGCCGATGCGGTTTGGTAAAAAAACATAATGCAGATGTAAATGCAGGTATTACAAAAAACAGTATACTGGATTGCTGTTATAAGATAGTTTTATTAGAATTTGATGATATTTTGTTTGATAACACGATTTATTTTTCTTTTTTCATTTGTTTTTTTTTAAAAAAAAAAAATTAAATAAATATATTAATAAACAACTCGATCAAAACTATTCTCACTATATATATGTATCACAACACTTAAAAACAATCTAAAAAGCATTAAGTAAACTATATCACAACACTTAAAAACAATCTAAAAAGCATTAAGAAAACAAAGCCAGTTTATCATAATTGACACTGTCACTCTCACTCACAGTTGTCCTACACAGTACACGTACACCAAGATGTAAATTGGTTTATCGTTAAAATATAAAGTTGAAATATTTAATACTATAAATAATATATATCAATACTGTCACACCTTTTTTTAAAAAAATTAAAATAATATAGCTATCAACGTATAAACCATATCCGTGATAAGGTGTTGTGTCATTATCAAATATCAATCAAAGCAATATTTGTTTATCCCGAATTGATCCATCACGACGACTCTTGTCAATTGGAATTTTGGGGGGGGGCCTCCCATTGCAAATTCTATCCCCAAAAATCTATTTTGTTTTTAATGCACTATTGTATTTCACTGCTTAAATGTCCCTACATGCATGAAGACGATATATATATATGGCGATGGGGTTTTGTCCATTGCTAGCTACAATTATTTTTTGAGTAGCCCTCAAGCAGCTAAGCTCCTATATTGGTCTTTTTTTAAAAGAAAATTTATGTTGCTGGCTGCAATTAATGTCCATGGAATATTTTATTGAGCAGGTGTAAACACGCAAGGAACACCACCGAGCAAACTTATATGGCAGTTTACCGGATGGTTAATAAGGACAGATAATGATATATAAATTAGATATGAATTCAACACAAAATTAATGAAAATGCCGGATGAAGCTTTTATTTTGAAGCCTAAGAGAGAGAGAGAGAGGTGGCAATGGCTGGTGAGTGAGTTTTTGGTTCTAAAAAAAAAATTAAAAAAAAAAAATCAAAATTTAACTAAAATTTGAAAAAATCACTAATGGTAATAATGTGCTCATAAGTCACAACTTGTAAGAGTATCTCTAGTAGAAATAAACAAAATAGCTATCGAAAAAGTATAAATTTTTAATTTAACTACTCATTTTTTCATACACTCTAACAAATTCTTTATTCTACTTTTTATTTTCTTTAAAAATTATTTTGTGTGGGAGAGAGTGAAAGAAAGAGGAGGAAAGAGAGTACAAGAAAGAATGGAAGAAAAAAATAATAAATAAATAAAGTTTAAATAGTCTAATCAACTTATTTATTGTTCATGAGAGGGTTTTCTGTGTGGTCGTTGCACAAAACAAAGGTTTTGTGCAACCCACTCAGAGTTTAATATATCAGTATTGAAGAAAATTTGCAAAAAAAAATATATATGTGAGCAAAACACTGAATTGTTTCTCTCAAACACTACACACATCTGTTGCCACCACCTCACGCCGCCTCCGACGGAGAGAGAGAGGGAGAGAGATCTGGCCACTAGGGGTGGCTCGCGGCCACCCTCGAGCCGTTGGGGGTGGATCGCAGCCAACCCTCAGGCCGCTAGGGGTGGCCGCAATCCACACCCAGTGGCCGGATCTCTCTCCCCCAGGGCGTTGGGGTGGATCGCGGCCACCCCCCAAGCTGCTAGGGGTGGCTCGCGGCCACCCCCGGGCCGTTGGGGTGGTGGCGAACCGCCCCACCTCCCTTTGTCATCTTCTTCATTTATTTTGTTTTAAAAAATAATAAAACCTGATATAATCAGGTGTGGATATTTATTTTTTTTTAGAATGTTTCAGCTGATGTGCAACCGCTAAATGGTTTGCACAAAAATACCTTTCTACACAAGGACCACGTTAAAGTTATTCTCATTATTCATATCAGAAGAAAAATCTAAAAATTAACTATTTTGTCGAAATGAAGAAAAGCCTCGTTTTAACTCTACTTTTGGAGATGCTTTTGTGAGTTACGGCAATGAAAGATTATATCCGAAGGGTCTAATCATATGATTTGTTCCACGTTGGCTCCTTTTGAGATTAATTGAATTTGGTCAATCATTTTGGCTGGAATTATGATATGGCAATTGTGCTTTTGTGCATGCACACCTCGTGCCACTCGGTACTCATACGGACGAATCTGGTCAACATTTCGAGTATAATGCATTCAACTTCCCACCAAACTGCTCAGTGCTTGGCAGGTTTAAATCCGGGTTAATTACCTTTAATCTCTTTCAATGTTTATTCATTTACATGTTGCCTCCACGAACTGCTAATGGATGGAATCTCGATCACGTGCCATGCAAGTGTGTTTTTAGACACGAACGGGCTCTTTTGCACTCAAAAAAAAAAAAAAAAAAACTTCTAATGTTAAAAAAAAATAGAAATAAAAACAAAGAGGGGGTCGTCGTTGATTGCATATCTTTTAAAAAAATACACGTAAAAATCATATGCTCTAATCAGTGTCGAAATTACATGGTACCTTGGGGAGCTTGTTTTCTCCAAAAAAATTTTAAAAATGCCTTTAATTTTTTAAAATTTTATTTTTACTCCACAAACTTTAAATGTTAGTTCTGCTTTGACTCTAATAATAATATATAATTTTCCAACTCAATTCAAAAGAAAATTTTATATGCTAATTTTTTTGGGTTTTTCTAATATATATATATATATATATCAAATTTTCGTTTAAAATTGAGTCATAAATAAAATGTTTTAATTGATGCTCCTTGGACACATCAGTAACAGGGTGGTCCTGTTTGGGTTTGTTTTTACACATGAAATGGACGATTGGGGTTCACCCTTCAATCCAATTATTAAATAAAGCGTACATGCCAAAAATTTACGGAAAACTTTATGTCAAAAATATTTTAATAATGGTACTGTCTTTTCATGACAATTTATGGAATCTTACTCATACCTAACTTTCGAGGGGTAGCTCAATCCGTAATATATTACGCTTTATGAAACGAAGGTCACTAGTTCGAATCTCCACTCTTCCTTCTCTTGCATGGACATGTCAAAAAAAAAAAATATTTGTTTGGAAGGTTGGGTTAATGATAGAAAAAAAAATGTTGAGAACACTATAATTAATAAGTGATAAATTTATTAAGTTATAATATTAGTTGCCTTGGTAATCACTGATGTTTTAGTGAGGTTTGATCAGGTTATGGCTTGATTGGTTTTGAGAGAGCGTCTACGGTTTCTACCATCTAAACCCCTCTTGCAGGTGTTACTAGTCACGCTCAGGTAGAATAGTCACAATTGATTACCCCGTCTTACCCTTCAAAAAAAAAAAAAAAAAGTATTATTATATGAATTTAGCTGGTTTGGTGTCTAAAATGCACCCACAAAGCTAATACCAAAGGTGTTAAAACATTCATTTAAATGATTAAATCTACAATTTCTTACTAACTTACATTTTATAGATAAATAGTGATTTAATGCAAATTAAGAATAGAAATCTCGAGTTTGAACTTAATGTTAGAAATTACACTTTTATCTTAACTTACTGATTCAACAATGCCGATCTATCATCTATTCTTAGATTTTTTTTTGGTTGATCAAAGATAAATTAACGTCGAAGTCTAATTTACAGCACTACTCATTATATATTCCACGTGTCAAGCTTCGATGTTTAAATCAATCTCAAATCTTTAAGGTAATGATAATAAGCATTAGCACACGTCATCAGCACTATCCCAGCTTTGTGGATGAACATGTAACACGTTACTAAAGTTCTTTTTAGTTGAATGCTACATAAAAGCTCTTGGGGAGTCCAAAGAGATAGATGACACACTTATATTATAGTCCACCAAGTTTTTTTCAAACTTTTTGCAAGAGTAGTGGGTAACTGAACCATATATTATATAATTTTCGCAAAGCAAAAACATAGAATATGATTTTATAAGGGAAAAAAACAAACAATAAATAGTAAAAAGAATTATATATTCAAATGGACTCTATGTAATTAGCCAGACATCAATCATGGTATTATTATTATTATTATTTTATAGAATCTAATCATATTCAGAATTTTACCAGACGAATCTCATTGATTCAGCCTCATCTAAATATTGCAGTCCACGTGTAAATCACATTCAGCTGTTCCTGGAAAATTTTAATGCGGTAGTCAAAGTTGTGCCCTCTAAAGTTTTAACACTTGGACTTGGTTGCTCTCGTATCAAAATTATAATAACATACACAAAACTGTTGGAGCACCAGCAATTATACATTAAAATAATTGCTGAAAAACACCTTCTTTTTTTTTTTTCTTTGTTTAAAGCAATTACAAGGATAAGAGAAAGGGTAAAACTGTAAAACATAAAAGATGATAAGACTGTCCAACAACAAAGACTCTAGTACAATCAATACGGTGTAGGAAAAACTAAAGTTTTACTGAGAATAAATCAAATGAATAATCTAACCCATTAGATTATTGGCTCACTGGCCAAGAAAGAGGCCGCTTGAAATGACGGTTTGTAGGTACAATCCAGAGGCAAACATGCTTAAAATAACACCTACTACAACAACAAACAACTACAATAGGAAGAGGAACACTCACTCGGAGAGAAAAGAGAAACTCTCGAAAGGGTTTTCTCCGTTGCTCAAGAGAAGAGAGATGTCTTTGAAAAGATTGCATGAAAAATAGTAGTTAAAAGAAGAACCGAGTTTTTCGTCAAATTTGTTCGTTGAGAATGTAATTCTAGGATATATTTTTTTTTTTTTAGAATTAAAAAAAAAAAAAACAGGGCAACATAATCATTAAGACTCAGAATAAAGATTGATAATGATGGCATTGTATGGGAAAAAGTCCACATGCCTTGCATGGTTCTAATTGATCTTCCTGAAGCTATTAGAATTTTTCCATCACAAAACCTCAATAATGATCGTTTTATCTTCTTCACATCGATGATTCATGGTCTCATTCAACCTTTTAATCATTGGATTTCTCTTTACAAGTCCAAACAAGTCGCTCAGGAAAATTACAAAAAAATAAATAAAGAAACAAACAAACAAATCACCCGGCAATTTGGGGTGTGGGTTTATTTGTTCAAAATTCTTGGCATGAAATCATTTCCCACTTCTATTATTTCTTTTTTTGTTCAAGACTTCCATAAAACCTGGTAGACCCATTGCTTCATGATTGATGGCCAGCCCAAGACTTCCATAAAACCTGGTAGACCCATTGCTTCATGATTGATGGCCAGCCCTTATCCAAACTAGGCTATGTTTTCAATTTTTTTGTTATATATCTTTTTTTTTCCATTCTCAAAATAAAAAAACGTTAACAAACAACACAAAACACAAAACACTCTTAAAAATACAAAAAAGGTCTCATCTTTATATTACGTCATAACAATACACACCCAAACACGCATGAACAAACATATATATCAATTTATATCCCTGGATCTAGAAAAGACATCCGATTTTTCCTTTTATGCCTTTGGTCCGGGGGCTAGGGCACAACAATTTCTGTAGTTAGAGTAACTTTGAAAGAGAAATCCAACCCTTGTCCATTGAGGAATCAATCACCCGACAGCCAAAAGTCCCTCTACCCAAGAGTGTTTTGACACTTTAAAGTCACAAGACTAAGAAAACACAAGGTTATAGGCAGATTATGGTTAACTGTTAACCTAATATCATAGGGACAAAAATTTCCTACAAACTGACATTCCTTCGGAGGCTGAACCAGAAATTTTAGTGTGGAGGTATGAAACAAGAAGAAAAATAGGAAGAGGAAATTTACTTTTAAGGGTTTACCTCATAAAAAACATTTTTTGGGGGATATTTTAAATTTTTGGGAAGACTCAAGCCCCTTCTAAACCTTGTGTTATGTTCGCCCTTGTTTCCTTTTGTCGTGCTTCAGCGCGTTGAAGCAGCAAAACTACGAGAATCCACAAACTTACCAAGAAATCGAAGCCTTTTAAATGTTAGAAGGGAAATGAACAGATGAATGTGAGACTCTTGGACTCCTGAGTGTTTGAGAGAGACTTTTAGACGTTACAATAGGAGAGGAGTTAACAGCTATTCACTCTGTTAAGCATATTAAAAAAATTATGTGCATCTCGCATGTTAGGACACTTAACAATTTATTAGACTGATTTATAAAAAATTTATGTCCATATCATAGTAGCAAAGCTACATTATGAACCTGTCTGACTAGGCTGCTTCTTCCTACTCAGGACAAGAATAAAGTGGAGGAGCATGCAGCAATGAAATGGGAATGAAAGCAAATACACCAAAACTAGAAGGTTGTAAAAACAGTTTATGATGGAATTCACCACATGACAAGAGTCAAAAGGGTAGGCATAGAGTTAAAGAGGAAATTAACATAATATGAAGTGAATTCTCAAAGCAATTATTATTTCTTAACAATGAAACAGTAAAATTAATGGACCAACAATAATGCATCAGTGAATTTACAAACGAAGAAAGCACACAGGAAAATCTATCAACACTATAAACAGTATCATTGCGACAGGATATAACATGTAATGACATCAATGTGAAGTCATCGTGTGTGTGTGTTACATATATAACCAAACAATTTCCAATCATGTGTTGCAAGAACTTCATGGCGTGGTACTCCAGCTTGGTAAGAGAGAACAACAATCAACTTACCGTCAGCGTATCGTATCGTGTCGTGTCGTGTCGATGTGAACTTTCTGACATACCTAATTGAACCTCAAATCTTGCTCAGCGTTATCCCGAAATAAACCTACATTGCTTCTGGTCAGCTTCTAGCTTTTTTAATTTCACATTGCGAAGAGAATAAAATGATGAAACTCCAGAAAATCTTTATGAATTGTCACGTGAAATAGGGAAGGTGAGGCCATCTTTTAGATGGCTCACAGACGTGGGGCACAACCATTTCAGCATGTTTGTACCCAGGACCTGAACCAAAGGCATACAGTTACCATATTGACAGAGATGACAGACATAACAGAAATATCAATATACAACTCATGAGAATTAAAACTAAGAACCAACAGATATAAACACAGAGAGAGAGAGAGAGAGAGAGAGAGAGAGAGACCAAGGTAATGTTTTTGTAAACACCAAGGTCAAATGGACGTCGATAGCTCTGACCAGTTTTCCTAGCCATCCACATTGCCCTTACTTCATCATAATACTGGCAAAAAGGTCCATTGTGAGATATTCACTAATAAACTTGAAAATCATTCATGACATGTCCAACTTTGGAAACTCACAACCTACCTCTATGGTTGTCATATTATGAATGATAAGGTAGATATGCCAACCCAAAAGAGTTGCTAGTGTTACACTCAAGCCAATCATCGCTGCTCCGCAAATAATCTAAAATACACACAAATTTCACAATTTTTAGCACCCTTGAACATTTCAAGTAAGTATTATTATAAACATATAAATGGGGGAAAAAAGGATAAGTCGGGCAAAAGGGATATTAGTTCAGATAAACTTGGCATGTATAAGGACTGTATTTAAAGGATTAATAACCAAATAAATAGCAGGCTCCTGAAATTCTTGACTCTTAATAACAACCACAAAACCTGTTGCAGGATGACAGACATTCATGAAAAATAATAAGCTGATAACCTAATTCATGGCATTAAGGAATCCAAAATTTTGCAACATGAGGACTTCCCAGGAAAAACCCAATATTTTAAACTACAAAAATACTCCATTGTCCATTAATTTTCGGACAAATTTCAAGTTTGCATTGAAAATGAAATGTACACCAAGAATCCCATTAAAAATTTAATTCTACAAACTAGTTAAAAATTTCACAGTTTCATAGCAAAAATACAACATAAGGAATTAAGTGAATACAATTTTCCAACAATCAAATAACTGAGCAAAAAAATCCTATCCACAGCCATCTTTGAAACATATGTTTTTTTTTTTTTTTTGTGGGGGGGGGTGCGGTTTTGTGGTCTCTCGTACACTAAACAAATATAACAGCACCACACCAGTTAATTTCTAAGCCAGATAACCTCCTTAAACTATACCTTTGAGGCTTGATCGGAAATTCTGACCTGATATTAGTATTTGACATAATGATATCACTCCAAAAAATGAAACTATATGTTCAATGTGACATCTTTAGAATAATTGAATAATTGAATACTAACTCACATAGAAAGTCTTGAGGGAAACCTTTCCGCCAAAATCCTTTTGACATGAACAGGTTATTACAATAACCTAAGAATGCCAAGAGCTTTGTTATATCTTGGGGTAATCTAATAACTTCAAAACAAAATGAATGGAAAAACCAGATAAAACATACCGTAGAGTAGATGCTACCTATAGTTGCATATAGGACAAGTATAAAAAAGGCCTTATAGTTCCAATAGCCAACACAATTATTTATCCACTGACAGTGATGATCCTGCACCCAATATTGGAAGGAAAAGTAAAAAGAACTTAAATCATAGATTTGATCATGCTCCTAGCTATAGTCATGAATCATACATATATAATTATGGATTTCACTTTGCTAAAAATGATATAAAAACTAACCTACCATCCTCAAAACACACCTTCTGCAGACGCGGCAATGATGAGCCCTAGGAGGCTTGTATGTAGAGCACTTGTCACAACGCGTTGACTGTGCAACCTATCAAATATCATGTATCCAAGAACTCAAAGTTACATGTCGACTAAAGTTTTGACCAATGTGTTAATTGTTAACAAGAATAGATCCTCTAATTGAAAAATAGTACATGCACTTAACTATGAAACATAGGCAAGACTTTAGCCATTGGGCCTTGGTTCAGGTGTTAAAAGGATGAGAGATTTGGGTAGGTTTTAGTTACAAATCTTGCTTAACCATGAAAGAGAGAGAGGGGGCGGGGGGAATCAAACCACAATGCAGATTATATAATCAACCTCAATGCAAACCGCACGATCAAAATTTATATATTACAGTGCACTATTCCAAGCATTTCCATGCCGATTGTAGACAAAATTGAGCGGTTCAAAAACTTAGGGAGGGAGATAATCAACCACAATGCAGATTATATGGTCCATTTATCACCAACACAGATGGAGTACAATCAACCTCAATGCAAACCATGTGATCACAAAGTTATACATTGCAGTGCACTATTCCAAGCATTTCCATGCCGATTGTTAGCAAAATTGAGCAATTTAAAAAGCTTCTCTTAAAGTGTTGACTTTACAATTTCACATTCTGCAATTTAACTACAAATTTCACATTATGCAATATAAACACAGCTTGGAGGCAATAGCCGTTTGCATTAGGGCACTTCCATCTTGTCAAGCTATGCATACCTCTCCAAAATCAAGACGAGACTCATAATCCTCTTTGAGTCTTTCAGACCCCGTAATCTTGACACTCATCATGAAGAATAAGTGACTTGGCGACTAAGAGCCTGTTTGAAATTGTGTTGGAAAATAAAGCTTTTGTCTATAAAAAAAAGCCTAAAAGAGCTTTAAGAAAAAGCCTCATTTTCAATCTTATCACAAGACATAATTTTGTATTTTTTAGATTAAAAAAATAAAAAATAAAAAATAAAAAATCAAGAAAGTGTTTTTTTGAGTTTTTTACCAGATGGATCCATTTTTTGCTTGGTACAACTTTTTATGTACTACAAGTACATTTTAAGCTCCTTAATGCAATCCCAAAAAGGCTCTAAGTTTATCTATCACCTTGTTCTCAACTCCTTACTTATGCTCCAACGTAGATGAGTAGGCTTGCAAGAATTCGACCCAACGACCATGCCTATAATTGAGTTTCTTTTGGGAATTGAGGTAATGTAGGGCTTCGTGGTCCTAGAGGACAAACTCCTGCAATAGTAAATAATGGCACCAGAGGTGTAAGACTTGCACTACCGCATAAACTCTTTGTCATAGGTTGAATACTTTTGTTTGGCCTCATTCAATTTTTCACTAAAGTAGGCTACTGGGTGATGCTCTTAACTAAATACTCCACCTATACCAATGCCCAATGCATCACACTCCACCTCAAATACTTTCGTGAAATCAAGGACTTGCATGACCGGGGCTTCAATCATTCTCTTTTTAATCTCCCCAAATGCCTTGGTTGCAGCACTTGCCCACTTAAATTCACCTTGCTTCATACAATCTGTTATAGGAGACATAATGGTGCTAAACCCTTTAACGAACCAATGATAAAAGATAGCGAGCCCGTGAAATCTGCGAATGTCATGAATATTCTTGGGCTCACGCCAATTGACAATCGCCTTAATTTTCAATGGGTCAGTAGATTTTCCCTCTGAGGATAATAAATCCTAAGAAGATGACTATATTGGTGAAGAAGGAGCACTTCTTACGGTTGGCATACAAGCTTTATTTTCTTAGGGTGGCACAAACTTGAGTGAGATAGTCCAAATGTTGCTCCTTATATGAGGATATCATATAGGTGCTCACTCTCATAATGTTACTTGTGTCATCACTCTCATAAAGGTGCTCAAAGTGTTAAAAAGGCCAAACGACATGACCAACCATTCATACAAACCATCATTTGTCTTGAAGGCAGTCTTCCACTTGTCTCCAAGGTGGATTCTAATTTGACAGTAGCCACTCTTCATTCAATCTTGGAAAAGATCGTGGCTTTTGTCATCATGTCCAACATGTCATCAAGCCTAGGAATGGGAAAGTGATACTTTACAGTGATCTTATTGATGGCTCAACTGTCCACACACATTCTCCAAGAACCGTCCTTCTTAGGGGTTAGGCGAGCAGACACTGCACAAGGACTTAAGCTTTCTTGAACAAGCCCTTTTTCTAAGGAGCTAATCTACTTGCCTTTCAACTCATGTGTTTGGTGAGATTCATCCTGTAGTGAGGAAAGTTTGGAAGAGTTGCTCTTGGAACAACGTTTATGGCGTGTTAAATATCATACATAGGTGGTAATTGGTCTAGGAGATCTGCAGGGAAGAGAAGTAAGAGAAGAAGAAGAGGAAACTGGAGAGAGAAGAAATTAGGAGGGGGAAAACAACAACAGTTTTTATTTTCTTTATTCATCAAAAACTAATTATCACAATACAATATTATGCTTAAATAGAATAGGGATTAAACCCTAACCCTAACTCTAGTGATACTTGGGTTGACAGTCCACTAAAATAACATAAAGTCCAAAATCAGAAAATAACATAACCAGTCTACATAATAATAATATCTTTAGCTCTCAATCACCCAACCACAAGGTCATGGATTGGGCCATCCTCTGATGACTGACGTCGACGCCCATACACTTGTGTGATTGGTGGTCTGTGTCCAGTGTCCCCATCACGGTGTATTTTTCAAAAGAAAAAATAAAAAAACTCACTTTTTAACTAGTATTTGATGTGGGGTTTAACAACTCATACTCACAAGTATATATTTTAACAATCTTCCATCCAAGTATAAGTCTTCTACAACATTGACTATACTCCCAATTAAACCATCTTATTAAGATCATTTGTGTGGACAAGTCTACTATCACATTGATCACACTCGTTATTAACACATCTTGTCATGGTTTGCCAAAGGCCTTCTCTATGATCATTTATGTAGCCTTGAAGGCTTGTCCATACGATGTACCTTGTCCCAACTCCAACTGAGGCAAGGATCCATCATGCATTAACCATGCACTATCCCCGTTCTACTTGTGAAAAGGACAATCCCCACTTCAACTGTGAAAGGGACCGTTATCATCCACCTTGAGCACAATACCATTGGCTCTAATATCACTAGTTGGGAAGATAAAACTATCGTGAGTCTTCAAATAAGATCTTAGTATATCATATTGGGACACCAATTTAAGGTTGTGGACTTGAATCCAATTATATTGTATCAAGTATTCACTCTTGTGATTACTACCTAATATGAGACTTAACCATTCACACTCACACATGTGTGCATCAACACCTAAGACAAGAATCGCAGCATAGAACATTAATAATCTATTCGGTTGCCGTGAATTTTGGGGAAAGAGACAAAATTGACAGAGAAAAACTAGTTTTCCAATGCTAGTCTTGCAATTTATTAAAGGGAAATATTATTGCAACTTTCTATTTTGTTTCTTCCACACCGCTCTCTATCACAGGTGGGAACCCAATGCTGTGGGAGAGTGTGGCATTCTCACCTTGTGAGAGAGACTCAGAATTACCAATATATAAGACTGAGAATTCTAATTTCATCTCTTTCCCACATTCTCTTAGCAACCAAATGATGCCAAGCTAATAAAGAACATCTAAACAATTCTTCCAAAATGAAAAGACTAATCAAATCATCTGTAAT
The DNA here is from genome assembly GCF_901000735.1 of Corylus avellana. NCBI lineage: Eukaryota > Viridiplantae > Streptophyta > Magnoliopsida > Fagales > Betulaceae > Corylus > Corylus avellana. The sequence goes on from NC_081547.1 coordinate 25,258,738, forward strand.
TGAGTTATCAGTCAACGAATTAGTCCAGTTGAGACTCCCACTTCCCTCAACAGCAAATCTCAAATTCTTCACTTTACACCATTTCCCTCACTAAACAAACAAATTAAAGAAAACGCTTGAATCCTAAATCACTATTCATACATGCAAGCACGAAACACTCACATTTTTGTCGGTTTCCTTATCCGAGCCCCCACTTTCCTCAACATCAGGGATATACGAAGCCGGGACGAGACCTGGGTCAATCAGAACACAAGAAAAGAAAGAGAAAAGACAAAGAAAAGACAAGAAAGAGAAAATCAGAGAGTTCAAAGATCCGGCTGAGCTCTGCAACCCGACCCAATCCTCCATGAAAACGAAAATTGTGATGTAATAGACGAAACCCATCGACAGGAACACCGCAGAGACGGGGATGGTGAGAAATCTTTCGCACTTCATTGTGGATTTGGGGCGTGGAAGACGAGCTGGGAGCTTGTGGGAATTCAGAATCAGCAAAAGGCAAGTCCATGGTTTTGTAAAGTCAGCATGGTGTGGGGCCATTACACTGGGCCTTATATTGGTTCTCCTTCTAGATTTCCATTGGACCCAAGCCCATACAATTAAACGGGCTTGTCCTCTGGCTAGGGCATGTGAGCTTTGATACGGGCGGGCCCATGGTCTCCCACTAAAGGTTTGAGCTTTGTGGTAACCTCGGCCTGCTTAATTCATAGGACCACTGCTCAAATACTGAACCAAACCAACAATTCACCGTTTGACGCATATAAGAATCACGTGCTCTAAAAATTAATTTTTTAATTTAATTTTAAAAAAAATTTAAATCCCCAAAACCAAAGTAAATTCAGGTCGAGTTATGTTGGAATTTCAGGTCGGTTGGACTTTGCTAGAGGAGGGCTCATTTGAGGGTCCGTTGATATCTGGGCCTCAAAAAGTCCCTTAATTTTCTTGAATGATTAGTGAGTCCATCTATGAAAATTTGAGATAAATGCCACTAAGCTTACTAGCAAGCTTTTCTAAGATCCGCTAGTAACTGTTGATTTCTGGGCCCGCCTATCCAAATAAGTGGGCAGAAAAACCAAAATTTGTTTGAGTAAGTAGGCCATACATTAACTCTCTTAACAATTTGAATAGCAAAATTACTAGATATCTCCAATGGTTACAAAGTCAAACTTCATATTGCTAGGCAAGCATGAATGGTAGTCGGTCTTGGACTAGAAGGCAACCCTTATTAATTGTTAAGGGTGATACCTTAGATTATGAGGGAATCTAGACATTTTAAATTTTGAGGAAACCTAAAAACCCCTTTCAAGCATAAGAATTGTGATTAATTTTTCTGATTTTTCTTTGTTGATTGAATGTCCTTAAATAAGAATACAAAAGATAAAGATACATAGAAAACTGCTAATTAACTAATGGATGACAATTAAAATTAGTTAAGTCTCCTTAAGTAATTATACTACTATTACTCTAAGATATTTACTAAAACTACTCTACTCTAAACTAAGGTAGAGACAAGATAACTTCAAATACTTCAAGAGCTTCATAAGACATATGATTACAAGTGGTCTCTTTATTGTAGAATTCTACTCGATGGATCTCATAACATTATTGGTGAAAGGCCGATCGATCAGGTCCCAACCAGCCTTGATA
>NC_081547.1:25260481-25348741 GCF_901000735.1 Corylus avellana
AGTTTTATGTCAGAATCTTATCAACAAAAAGGTTTTATATATACGGCCATAAATAAATCACAAACCCTACCCAAAAGAATAAGAGTAGTACCAAAACAAAGATAAAAAAAAAAATTTAAAAAAAAAAAGCAACCAGGATTGATGAGTCACACAGATTTACCTTTAGCATCATAGATTCCTTAAGCTGTCTTTTCACTTTCAGGTGACCTTTACTGGTTACTCTTTCTTAAATTTTATAACAATTAACTGATTTTGGCATTTTTTAAGTGCTTTGGGTACCATGCTAAACTACCCATCAGGAGTTAATTAATTAGTCTAATTTTAATAGGGAAAGCTAAATTTTTAGACCCCAAAAAAAAAAAAAAAAAATTAACTATATATGAATATTCTTTTTTTGAAAAAAAAAAAAAAAAACTATGAATATATAAATATTTTGTGAAAATCCTATATATGGATATATAAATATATAAACTTTACTCTGGTATCACTTTTTAAAGTTGATGTGACATGGTTTCTCATAACATGTAGTGCATGAAAACAAGTTTTTTTGTTGGAAGACCACTTCACATCAATTGTAGGAATGATACAAGGGTGATATATAACATTACCCGTGTGTATGCATGTATGTCTACACTCCTCTGGACAAAGAGAGACAAAAGAACCAACACTGTGGTAGTGCGAAAATAGCCTTAAGAAAATGAGTGATATTACTCTTCACACCCATTTAATATCAGTTGATGTAACACGTTTTAAGTGACTTTTTATTTTAACTGTTTAAAAAAACAAAAGGGAAATCCATGTCTTAAAACACTTTACGTCGGCAGTATGATAAATGGGTGTGAAGATTTAGTATATATAATTACTCTAAGAAAATTGGAAGTGCATGTCTTGATAAATCAAACTCTAAAAGATTAGGATATTTTAGACATTTTGTAATAAATTTATAAATTTTTTAGATTCTCAAACATCATTTTTCATTACATTATTAACATGTTGTCATCTCAATACTTATATCACTAAGAAAATTTAATTTATTTGGTTGTTTCTACATACAGTACTACATCCTTGAGTTGAATGTGAGATAATAAAATTTAAATAATTTAATTAAAAAAAAATCAAAATTAAAAGTATTCAAAAAACTTCAGTTTAGTTTACTAAATTTAATTTGGAAATCAAATTTAATCCATTATTGTAAATTAACTAACAAACAAGCATTAAATGCATGTCTCTGTGTACAACTGGGGAGGGGCCAGCCTTAGGCCCCCAAATAACTCAACAAGATTGCATAGTATAACTGAACTAGCACTTAAACGGTAAGAACAAATATTAGAACCTATTAATTATATATTGGTTACCTTATTTATCAAACAACCCCCAGCACCCGGCCAGGATTTAACAAGTCGTATATATGTTTTAAGGGACAAGACAGTACCCATATATATATACATGTAGCTAGCATTTCAAAAATGTGAATTTTAATGTGAAATTAATGCTCAATTTCTGACTAGTTAGATTGGTTTTTGAACTAATTAAGGATGTTAATTAATTAAGGTAGTTCTGACGAGAAATAGCTGTGAAAATAAGTAAGAAATCAATCAAGGACCAAAGAAGCATGAATAATCTGCACATGCATACAAATATGTTGGAAGTAAAATTGATTTGCTATGATCTTATTGTACTCGTTGTTATTGTTTTTTTCTCAGCTAAACGTACTTGTGGACCTTCGGAAGAAGGAATGATTCATTGCCCTTTTTTTTCTCTTGTCAAAATGACATTACAGCTAGCTTTTGTCAATAACTGCCCCCACATGACATGCCTCAAAGATTCTTCTTTCAGCTTCAAGGAAATCCAAAGTAACCATTAATTGAATTTCAAATGTGATTATTAATTAATTAATTCCTACTACAAATTAAGATGCATGGCTCTCTCTATTTTTCTGAAATGGCATTTGAAACATCTATCTAGCTAGCTAGCTAGCTCCTTCAGCGATCAACACACAAAAGATTCAAGATCGACATCATTCTATCTTGAAATTGCTTTCCCGGCCAACAAATGCTATAATTCAAATCAAAATAACAATGGACTTTTGTTTTTTTTTCTGAGATACAGCTTTGTATATATATGCTGTTTTTTTAATTAACTTTTTTGAGTGATCACATGTTATGATATTGCTTCATGCATATCGAAACTACCCTCAGTTGGGATGAACAGATAGCTTGTTGAAGGACTCAAAAATGAGAAGGCCTACATCTCTGTTGATGTATATATATATATATATATATATATATATCCAAAGATCATATGCAAAGTGCATGTTTAATTAATATGTGAAGGAAGAAAACGGAAGTTGAATCATCTACATTGATTTATTTGTCTTCTGATTGATTCACAAGATTATCAGTAATAATAAAGATCATGGTTTGATCTGGGGGCAAAAGCAAATTAATAAATAGTAATAAAAGTACAACAATGAAACAGGCCAAGGAAAAGCTAGCTCCCTCAACGATTCATTAAATTAAGAGAGAAATAAAATTTCATAATTAAATGAATGATCAAGGCCAACAAAATTATATTATTTCATTATTTTCAGGGTGGGGGTTAATTAATTTGAAGATTTGGCCTAATTCTTCCAATGAATAGAAGTTTAGGATGCTTTGTAAGATCTACCCTCCAAACACACTACTAGTGAGGAAATTCCCAAAAGAATAAAAGCTTCTTCTCATGATTAACAAAACCCTAAACTTAGATTTACTTTTAAAAAAAAAAAAAAAAAAAAAAACCAATTTAGAGACATGAGATATATGGCAGCTTAATTTCCTCACCTTTCTTCTTCGCATGACTTCAATATATAACCTCTATTTCATATATATCCTTCGATTCCTGCAAATAAACAGTGAAATAAAAAATACTCAAATCGTATAAATAGGAGAGAGAAAAAATGTCCTATATATCAATAACCATCAAATTAATTAAGTAGAAGAAATTAATACAAAAGTCTGAAAAAATTGAAAAGAGTTCACCTTATTCAAATTAATGCAAAATCTAGTAGATCCTATAGCTGCTATCAGGTTTGTAGCCATTTATCCGCCGATGCAGCATCATCAAGATTCTCAACTCCAACATTAATTTGGCAAAAAAAAAACAGAAAAAGATTAACCATGAAATTGCTACCACCTTGCATATATTGGCATGTGAATCTTAATGATGCTGCGCCAGCAAACAACGACTGTATTAATTACATGGAAGTAATCTGTGCATAACAGAAACGAGCCACAGGTGAGAAAGAAATAGGGGGAGAAAAAGATTAATAGCCCAAAAAGAAAAAAAGAAAAAAGAAAAAAGAAAAAAGAAAAAGAAAAACCTGGAATCCTAAGTCAAAGAGAGGATCAGCGGTACTGAAGTGAAGTGAAAGGAAAAAACATGAAAGAAACAGGAGAAACACAGAGTTTAATATATACAAGTTAGGTTTCCACAAAAAACATAGTGTTGACGTGGCAGGTGAGGTAGCCAATGGGAAGCACGAGGCGGAGGTAGCAGATGGAACCCTAATAGAAAAATATGAATCGAAATGAAACTCGCGACGAAGTGAAGGTAAAGTTTTTTTTTTTTTTTTTGTGAAGTAGTTTTATAATTAGTTAATTAAATAATTAATCTAATTATCCGCACGGGCAGAATAGTTGGCTGAGATACCCACAAAAAACCAAAAAACTCTCTCCAACTACTTTTCCTTATGGGAAATTCTTGGCGTTTGAGCTTGTGGGTCAGATTTTTCCTGAACCAAAAAACCACCATTAAAAAGAAATACCACGAGAAAAGGATATGGGTGAATGAGACAGATCATCATCATCTTGGTGAATGGAAAAGCACATGCACCAGAAGGAATTAAGAAGATCGAAGATGGATCAGGAGAAATTAAACTGTGTGGAAGGAAATGTCAAGATCTAGGTGCGTTGGAGAAGCAGAAACTCAGAGAGAGAGAGGGAGAGAGAGAGAGAGAGATGAAGCTGAGAAGAGTAGGTGAGGGAGGGTTTCCTTGAGGTGCATCATATATATACACACACGGACGTCATTTTGTGGGGGTGAGCTAAGAAATACGAAAAAAACAAACGACGTCATTTTGTAGGATTCTTATGCGTCTCATTTTTGTAGGATTTTCTTGTGACTGTGGGGTGCATACAACTTATGTGCCATTTAAAGGCAAGGAGAGGAAGGGCCATGTTACTTATAAATGAATATTAATTTTACCATTTCCACAAGATTTATCAAACTTTTTTTTTTTTTTTGAACATGTCCGCACAAGAGGGGGGACGGAGATTCGAACTAGTGACATCCGCTTCATTAAGCGTAGTCTAAGCCGATTGAGCTACCTCTTGGAGACGATTTATCAAACTTTTGTATTATAATTATCTCAACTTGGAATCAAGGAACTATATATGAAGTTGAGGATTCAATTTAGTCAACCAAGAGAAGTAAATTATATAAAATAAAAGGTTTATATTAAAATTTTCTTTCATAAAGATGTGGCGGCACATGTGAAAAATGTCACGTGTAGCACAAGTAATGTAAGTTCCGTCCAAATTAACGGAAAAACTAATGGAGTGTGTTAACTGTACAATTAGCAGGTAACTGATTTCTCTATCATTTGTCATTGGTAAAATATATCATAATAATTAATATGGTTAAATACTCTTTTTGCCTCTTAGGGTTTCAAAACTCTATTTTTTTTCCCCCTTTTTATCACAGAACATACATGTGGTTTTCATAAAAGCCAAGATAGTACTTCCGTTAAAATTCCGTCTAAAACTTAACAGAATGTCACGTCAACACCAATCAAATCCCGCCGCGTGCCATATAATTAATTTTTAAAAAAAAAATTAAAAAGATTAAAAAAAAATTTGAGGTGGCTGTAGCCACCCCCTTTGCCATGGGGTGGCCAGCCCCATCTGGCGGTTTGGGAGTAGCCGAAACTACCCCCAGTGGCCTGACATGGTCGCAGCTAAGAATAGCAGGCTGGAGACTCCATTGCATGAAGCTTGTCGTCAAGGGAATTCGAAGGTGGCGATGCTACTGATTGACACCAATCCATGGGTAGCTTGTAAGCTTAACTCCGACAGGCAGAGCGCGTTGTTCATAGGTTGCAGTCATGGGCATCTCAAGACGTGGTCCAATTCCTTTTGAGTAGGCCATGGATGCGAGGGCTGGTAGAAGATGATCGAAGCCACCACCTTTTTTTTTTTAATTATATATTTTTAATCTTTTTAATTTTTTTTAAAAATTAATTATATGACACGTGATAATATTTGATTAGTGTTGATGTAGCGTTCCGTTAAGTTTTGGACGGAATTTTAACGGAAGTACCATCTTGATCTTTATGAAAACCACAAGTACCTCTTGTGATAAAAATAAAACTCTAAAAAAAAAAGAAAAAAGTATTAAAACCCTAGGGGGCAAAAGAGTATTTAACCTAATTAATATTAATAACAACAATAAATTAGTAATAATTGTATGGCATGCCTTAATGGGAAAAATGGGGTGAATAATCTTAGGCATGTGTATACCAGTTTATACAAACTTGACCGTGTGGCCCAATTGTGAGATTGACCCTAAATCCAAAGTCCATCAGGTGATAATACAGAGAAAGAAGGCGATCGAACGGTATTTACTGAATTTCGAGGTCACAGTACAAGGTCTTGTAGTGATAGTTTATATGTTTACTTATGTAATTATTCTAAATTAAGAGATAAAAGCATATTATAATGCATGTTAATGTATTTTTAGAGGCATTGGAATTGTGCTAATGAGGATCATAGTTGAAAAATGAAAGAAGGACAATGAGTTTGTTGTTGAGTCATCTGACGAGGATTCGTCCGATTTTTTGAGGTCTCCACATGTTAACTAGCTAGGAAGTTTCGTAGGTACCTAAAGAATTAATTCGAAGGGGTACTCTAGCAGGACCTCTTTTGTTGAATCATTTAATGGTGACTCTAGAGGAGACACTCGTAACAAGAGTACTATTGAGATATTTGAAGGTAAAATAGTTATTTTAAATTAAATTAATGTATTATTTACTCTCATAATTTTTATATGTTACATATTTATTATTATTTAACTCTCATGATTCTCATAAGTTACATATTGATTATATAACTCTCATATATAATTCTCATAAGTTACATATTCGTTATGTAACTCTTCTAATTCTCATAGATTACATATTGATTTTGTATTTATTGTATTCTTGGCATCATTCAACTATATATAAATAGGTCATTTTATTGTACAATTTCAAACAAGTGAAAGAAAGATGCAGCCAATTAAAAGCTTTGACATATAGATGTAGGCCATAAACCGAACCACCTTAATCCGTTTCTTTTTTCCTTGCCTTTTCTCTTTATATTTTTATATATGTACTAATAGGCCTAGAAAGGACAAAAACACCCATGGTGTTCAATGCTTTGAGTGCTCCAGCTTTTGGTATGTTTCATCTGATCGTGATAATCTGAAGAACTCAAAGGGCAAGGCCATGAATGCTGTTTTTGAAGACTGATTGAGAGAGTTAAAGAAGCGGATTGACGAGCTATGCACAGAAAGAGAATGTGGAATTGAAGGAGATCGAATCTCACTGCCAACACCCCCGCTCTTTCGCTTATTTCTAGAAGACTGAGGAGGAAGGTCGTGACGAGACGAGTGCAGAGGTTAATGCTCCCATGCCTACTGATACTAATGTAAAACGATGGTCATTCAATATTTCTTACTCTAAGCGGATCTTTCACATGCATGTCGAATTTGTTGCTTGTCTTACGGCCCACGCTCAATGCACAATCTCACGAACTAGAACTCTTCTTTGTCACTTAGGAGGCCTTGGAATTTCCACACTTCAAATTCTAGGGCTTGTGATGTTACCCACTTACCCTAAAGATTATGGATGTAAAAAAAGGGACAAAATTTTTCTCAATTTTCTTAGTGGTCATGTGAAACGTACATTCAAATTTTTTATTTATTTATTTATTTATTATCATCTCAATTAGGCTCCTAGCTCTACTTATAACCCATGTGGACATTTTGTGGATTAATTCATTTCCAACCATAACAGGTGGAGAGCCACCTCTACGACCAATCTCTTTATTGCATCAGAATTTTTTAAATTAACAAGATTATGACTATGGACGGAGCTAGAGCTCGGGATAGATAGGGACCAATGACTAGGAACCCATAATAATAAAAATTAAAAATTAAAAAAGGGAAGGGGGGGCCAGGGGCAATAGCTTACACCCACCGGCCACCACCCCTATTCCGCCCCTAACTATGAGGACGGCAACTCGACAATCAACATCTTAATTAAAGCATCACATGAGAGAATGTGCAATAATTGAATACATTGAGTACTGAATAATTATATTGTACAATAAATTAAATTAAATATACAAATTGAAAAGTGTTACTGAGAGAATCCTACTCTTTCTTCAGTATTTTTGAATTGAAATTAATGTACTCTGCATTATTTGAATTGAAAGGAGGGAAAGATTTACTACAAAAGAGGCAGTACAGATCACTTGAATATTGATCAGAATCATAATCAACGGCAGAGCTACAGAGCACTAATTAAGAAGGAGTACCAGATGTCCAAATCCAACACCAGGATGCATGATTTTTGCTGGGGCCCCAGCCTGTGAAGATCAAGTGGCTATGATTAACAACTACCTCGTGTGGCCAACTTATAAGATTGATTATATATATATATATATATGTTTTAGGTTTTGCAGGACATCTTTAAAAAATTGCTTGGGGTGGCACTACATATACATATGCATGTCCTAGTCATGGCCAACAACCTAGTACCACTTTAGATTTCTTTACCCGTGGCCTCCATTAATTTAACCCATTATTCTCTTTCTCTTTTTCTGAAAATACAGATGCTTTTTTCTCTTTTTATTAAATAATTGGGGGAAAAGATTTTAAGCTGTCGATGCATGGCATGCCGGCCAACAAGTGTCTGTTTCTGTGTGGAAGACACAAAAATGGCTCCACCGCAACTAATTGCTACAACAAACCTACCTACCTCCCTCCTAATTACAATTCTTTATTTTTCATATTAATTCATTTTTTAGATGAATTTGCAAGATATATATATCCTTTTGTGTTCTTCTCTAATCCAACCCGTAAATCTTACGTACTATACATGCATTAATACATTTGTGATTATGACATGCATGAAGCATGCGAATTGAATTCTATTAACCGTGTTCATTTTTTAATTAGAACCAAAACAAGAATTAACGATGGTAATTATTAATGTACACCAAAGATATATACGCATCAAAAAAAAAAAATGTATGCCAAAGATAAATGGTATCTTATTTATAAAAGCAATCAATCTGCAATCGTAAGGATAGGACGGAAGATTATTCTCAAAAACCACGTAATTGTGGAGATTGGAAAAGATATTTATTCTAAGAGAAGTATATATATGCATATATGTTGCAAGAAAAGTATAGCATGAAAAGTTTTTGAGTCATTAACATGTAATTAAGTCGATCTTCTTGCCTATACAAAGAGATGGGATTTTAAAGGAAGGGAGAATGCTACTTTCCATTGTGTACGTAGCTCATAGACCCAATGGACCTCAAATTGATTTAAAAACCAAAAAAAAAACAAAAATAATGGCTCCGTTTGTTATGCTTTTTAGATAGTGTTTATTTTTTGTTTAAAAAGTGTTCTAGTGTGATATAAATGTGAAAGTAGGTTTGAGTGTTTTGTGTTTTGAATTGTTTGTTAATGTTTTTGTTTTGAAAAGAAAAAGAAAAAAATGTTATTGAACAAAGCCATTTTATTTTAATCTTTTCATAGGATCTAGCGCGACAACAAAATCTAATGACAATCAAACTCAATCATCAATTTAGATAACTATGATCAGTTCACGTGATGATCGAATCTTTGTCGGTAATTATCTGATTTATCATCGTTGATTAGTTATTTTGTCGGCTCTGATATATTGAATAGACTGTGATCTTTGATGATTGATTTTATCAATGGTTATCAATTATGTACGAGGATGTGATCATACTAGCTATCTTACTTAACTTTGGGATAGGAAGGAAGAATCATATACCTTCCGTTGTGTAGCTCATATATTTGGTTAAGTCAACACTTATTTCAAAAGCTTAAGAAGTTTAATATGTAAAATATTTAATTAAAACGGGAGGAGAATGGCGCCTGAGACAATGATTGAGCTCAAGACTTTTACTCTGATACCATGTTAAATCAATACTCATTCCAAAAGCTTAAGTCGATAGGAATTGATGAATAGATAAAATAAAATAAAAAAATGATTTATTCGCTCTTCTTTAATTTCTTGTAATCTTTTTCTAGGATCTAGCGTGACCACAAGATTTAATGACAGGCAAGCTCAGCCATCAACGTAGATAACCATGATTAGTTTCACGTGATGATCGACTCTTTGTCGGCAGTTATCTGATTTAACGCCGTTGATTAATTATTTTGTCTGCTCTGATGTAATAAACAATGATGATTAATTTGATGGCCATGATCAATTATGTACGGGGATGCGATCATACTAGGTATCCACCTTACTTAACTTTGTGATAGAACAATATTAATGCATCTTTGTAATCACTTTAGTTTAAGATTCTTTACTGTTTAATTAATCTTAAACCTTCTCGAAATTAGGGCCTTAATCCTCCTTGTTAATTAAGGTGGTTTTGGTTCAAAACAGTGGGCTAATTCCTACCCTATGCTTACTGCTTTACACTAAATCATCTGTGCTTAACAATTCTATTTGCAATCTCACGTGCATGCTGTTGGGATGCCTCGTTGGATCGTACAATTGCCACTCTGGCACCTCTGACACGCAGACACAGAGAGAGAGAGAGTGTTCATGTGTTTGTTGAAGGTCGGAACCTTGGACTTCCCAGAATAAAACGTCCATATTGTCTTGGGAGGTTCATGTGTGCTGCTTTCACATTGCTTTTTATGTTTTTTTATTTATTTTTTTTTTAAGGGTTAATAAATTTTTTTTACCTCAGTTTGACTGTCTTTATTTTTTTTTCTTTAAGTTTAAAAACGGGACAAATCTAGTACCCAACCTATGAAAAAAGACAAAATCAATAACTCCGTTAGTTCCGTCAGTCCCAATTAATAGAATTTTCATGTGTCACTCCCATAATATGTCATGTGTCCTCAAAATTTAAAATAATAAAAAATAATAATAAACAATAAAATAATAATTTTAAAAAATAAAAAATAAAAAAAAAAACACACACACACACGTTTGGTTGCCGGGAAAACAAGGGAAAGAATTTTCTTACAAGGAAAACTTGAGTGATGATGATGACACTATGTGCAATCGGAAAAGAGCCAAGGGGAGTGAATCGTCCGCTACCACTGGAGTGGAGAATGGAGATGCAGAAGCTGAAAATTTTGTTATTTGTTACTCTGTTCCATACCCATATCGCCTTTGCTTCTGACCCAAATCCACTCCAAGACTTCTGCATAGCCTTCAAAGGTTCTGCAAGCGGAAACCCATCATGCAAGAACTCATCAGCTGTCACGGTGGAAGATTTCACTTTCTCGGGCATAAAATTTCCCGGAAACTAGCCAAACAGGCTTTTCCACCACATCGGTGAACTCAAATGTCTTTCCAGGTTTAAACACGCTTGGCATGTCATTTGTGCGAGCAGACTTTGAAAATGGCAGGAGAGAAGGGTATTTTGCAGTAGGGCAGATTTGGGCCGTTTATGATCCTTGGATGCCATGCCTAGATTCAATCTTTCCCTTGTTTTCTCGGCAACCAAACAGGTCGTGTGTGTGTGTGTGTTTTTTTTTTTTTTTTTTTAATTATTATTTATTTTTTAAAATTTTTTTTTAGGACACATAGCGTTTTATGGGAGTGACATGTGAAAATTCCGTTGACGGAACTAACGAAGGTATTGATTTTGTCTTTTCCCATAAGTTGGATAATAGATTTGGCCTATTTTAAAACTTAGGGGGAAAAAAATAAAATTGTCAAACTGAGGTACCAAAAAAGTTATTAACTCTATTTTTAATTCTATTTTATTTTTTCTAATTAAAAAATAGGAAGGGGCGATCATAGTGATTATTCTATTTAAGCGTGACTATAGTATAACAGTGTCCGCTAAAAATTGCATACCATTTCATTTTTTTTAAGTTCGATTGAGATATAGTCTGACCAAATCGTATCAAAACATCAGCATATGAACTTCAAAACAATTAACAGTAATCAAATACCGCAGAAGTCAAATCCTCATTACAAATCCCTAACTTCATGAAACTGCATCCTCTCAAATATAACTAATTGAATGCTCTCCAGGATCTCAATTCCAATTTCACATGAAGAGGCAATCATAGTGATTATTCTATCTAAGCGTGATTATAGCAGCATTGCCCACTAAAAATTGCATGTGTTTTCTCAAGTTCAATTAAGTTATAGTCTGATCTAACTCTATCAAAATATTAGTGAAATTCAAAACATTTAACACTAATCAAATACTAGAGAACTCAAATCCTTGTCTTAATTACAAATCTCCAACTTCATGAAACTGAATCCTATCAAATATAACTAACTAAATGCTCTCCAGGATCATAATTCCAACTTCATAGGAATGGGCGATCAGAATGACTACTCTATCTTAAACATGGCTATAGTAACATTGCCCGCTGAAAACCTACATACATTTTCTTAAGTCCGATTGAGTTATAGTCTGGTCTAATCGCATCAAAACATCAATGAAATTCAAAACAATTAACAGTAATCAAATTTGAAAATTTTACTTTATTTTCTAATTTAAAAAGTAGGAATGGCGACCACAATGACTACTCTACCTAAGTGTGACTATAATAGCACTGCCCGCTAAAAATCTCAGCCACTTTCTAAAATTCAACTGAGTTATAGTTTGACCTAAATTAATTATTAGGGGAAACTTCACTTTAGACCTCTGAACTACCACACGATTTGACATACCTCCGAACTTTGAAACCTCTCAATTTGGACCCCTGAACTTTTAATTGTAATCAATTTGAACCATTCCGTCAAATTTTAAACGTTAGAAGTGATATAATGACGTTTATACCATTAACTTTTTTTTTTATAAAATTTCAAATTTACCCTTAATTTCAAATTAAAAAAAAAAAAAAAAATACAAGGTGAGCCACGGGTGAGCCACCTTGTGACCCTTTTTTTCTTTTTTCTTTTTAATAAAAATAAAATTGAAGGGAAATTTTATCTTTTTAGGGGTTGTAACGGCAAAAATTGACGGAGGGGTTAAATTGATTGCAATTGAAAGTTCAGAGTCCAAATTGAGAAGTTTTAAAGTTCAAAGATATGTTAAATCGCGTGATAATTCATGAGTTTAAAATGAAATTTTTCCAAATTATTACAAATTCCTAGCTTCATAGGACTTTTGTGGAGACCGCTTATGGTAGGTTTTATGGTTTAATGTTTATAGAAATAGAGTTGGGGATATGGTTTCCAACAAGAAAGGAACAGCAGTTAATGTTAGAAATGTTGGGACATGTGAAGTGCCAACCGCTTCTCAATTTGCACGTGAATTGCTTGATTCCCACAACTTTTCATGAATATTAATTATAAACCTAAAGATGTGTGTATATACACTATTCACACCGCACTCCCGGTCGCGCATCTTTCTTTTCGGTGGTGGAAATTCATATATCTGTGAAATTATTAGGTCTATTTTTTAATAGATAAATATTATTTAATATTTCTTTTAGCCTCCTTAATTGATGTGACATGTTTAATTCAACCTTAAATTTTCTTATTATTATTTTATTTGAATTATAATAAGAAACAAAACTTTTAATTGTCTGTTTACTTTTTGTAAGCTTATCAAAGAAACTTTTAATAATTGGAAGACAGATTGTTAGATAATCATTAATTCTCTTAAAACTTAAAGCGGTTAGGAAAAATGTTTATTTAATTATTTAATTAATATCTTAATAGTCCGTTTCACTTGTTGTGGATCTAGACAACATATATTAAAATAATAAATAAACTACAGAGCCCAGATTCAAATTCAAAATACTTTAATGTCATGTTTAATCATTATTTATCTCAAAAACTTAAACTAATAAAAGCCCGAAAAATTTAATAACAAGCTAAGCGTAACTTCTTACATCATCATCAGAGGATCTAGCTTACATGCTATTAATATGCTGTAATATAAACAACAGTTAAGATTGAATCTCAAAGTTTATTTACTTTAAGAGGTTTTTAACATGAAAGATAAAATAAAGAAAGATTTTGAAATATTCAATCTTGACCGTTGCTTAAACTACATCATACATGCTGTTATTTTAATATCAGCGTGTAAGCCGGATCCATCATAAAAACCAATTACATTCCTCCTTATTTATGTAAAGTGGTTTGTTCATCAAAAGTTGTTAGCTTTAGTGGTATGGTTTTTTTTTTTTCAATGATTGTCCTTTGGCTTGCATAAACAATTTCCATACACATTCGGGTTTGGTAATTGGTCGGTGGGTTAAGCTTCTAACCGTCATTGCAAAATAATTAATTTTTTAATCCTTTTTGGATGTTGGGTTCTTATAAACTATTGGCGGATATTCGATGCACAGAAGTCGGCTGGAGTGTAGTGGATTATTTTCTTTTCTTTTTTATTTGTTGGTGATTGTTTTCTCTGCTTAAATGAGTACAAAATTTTATGATACCATTTTGATTTTGTTTTTAGTGTAACTTTATTATATACCGAAAACATTTATTTATTTATTTATTCACCTTTACATTATTTGACTTTCAGCTAACAACAAACCTAATGCCATTGATAGTTCGCTACCACATATATATATATATATATTCTACAACGTGAATATTTTACCTATTATTTTAATTTCACAATAATTATTAAATAATTAATGTGGATGATGAAGAAGGACAGTCATAGAATGTTTTCATCTTTGGTCGTAAATTGGTAAGTATGTTAAAACCCCAAAACAGTAGTGCATTAGTTTAATTGGGCCGTACTTACATTTGAGCCTATTGATTCCTGGCCCATGGAAAGAATATTTGAGATACTGGGCTGGACCGAGGAGCATCCAAGTGCCTACTGGACAAGAGATCTGTCTGTTAAAATCCTTTCTTTTTTTTTTCTTTTTCTTTTTTTTTTTAAAGGAAAAACATTAATAAACAACTCAAAATACAATATTTATAAAACATTCAAAAGAGAGCCCCTGCCATGCGGATATGGTGTAAGCTCACTTATTTACGGCATCCAATAAGAATTGAACAAGTCAACTTTTTTTTTTTTTTTTTTTTTTTTAATTAGAACACTCCAACTTGAAGCACTAAATAAAATAAACACGGAAACACCAAATCGGCCATGATAAATTTGTGGGCTGCTTATCTCTTCCCAATATGTGACTGGAGTTTCAATTTTACTAAATTGATAAATTTGTGGGTTTCAATTTTAATTTTGATTGGAGCAGGTGCTTGTTGTGGAAGGGCACTCTTAATTTAGTACTTTATTTTATTGAGCTATGCTATAGTACGATAAAAAGACCATTTTTGATCCATAAATGTTTTAGGTAGCAAGAGGTCACAGACCCATTAGTGAATAAGGCCACAACAACTACGGATGAGACATAACTTCTTGCCACCTAGAATTTTTATGAGCAAAAAATAATATTTTTATTGCACTAAAGCATTTCTCTATTTTATTTCCCTTGTGCTGCCACACCAGTGTCTTTGATTACTCAATCACAATTACATTAACTGTATGAACTGTTTTTTGGTGACTAAAAAGAGAGCGGGCTAGTTTGGCAACCCCCCCTTTCCCCTCTCCTTATTTTTACTTCTCACAAAAAAAATTAAAAATAAATAAATAAATAAAATAACATCTTTTCAAAACTACATTTTTTACTTATCTTTCACAAAAGTAAACATTTTATTTTATATTTACACTTCTGGTTACAATTCAAACAAAAAACTCAAAAAAAAAAAAAAAAAAAAAACCAAACATACCCGCAACCCTTAATGGTCAAGGTAATAACGCTCAATCAAGCACCTCACAATTCAGGATAAAATTCTTATACCGTTCGGATCATAAGTGGGAAAGATCCCTCCCTATATTCATTTTCTTATTCAATTTTTTTTTTTTAAAAAAAAAAATTATTGATATCCGCTTCATAAGGTGTGATTTCCACCTAATTGAGCTATTCATGGGAATACAATATCGGACAACTATATCATACTTTGTAGATTTGATGAAAACCTAAATGGTGGACACGTGTTGATGGTGGACACGTGTCGCTTTATCATGCTTTTTATCGTGAATTTACCGTGGTTGGTGAGATACACTAGCCTAATGTGGAAGGTTTTTGTAGATTTTATTGTTCGACAGTTACACGTGGCTGAATCATAAACTGACAGGTTATGAGATGATGTGTAAAGGTTCAACAATAAGTTGGCCGACTAGATAAGCTACTACTCCCACGTGGCCAAATCATCATCTTCCATATGTAGCATGTATTAGGGAGGGTGATATGATTCATTCTGCCTAATTCGTTACAATCTCCTTGACTTTAGGATCACACTACAAGAAAAACCATCGTTAGCAACCAAATAAATAGAATGATGCCTCATTAGCGTTAATAGTGGCCACTAATGATGACTAAATAGTAGTGACTTTAATGGTCGCCACTAATAACATGATAAAATTTTTTAAAAAAAATTAAAAAACAATTAGCGGCGACAAAATGTTGTTGCTATTCAGTGGCAAATTGCGGTGACTCTAAAATTCGCCGTTGATGAGGGGTCAATAATAGCGACTATATGATCAATAGCTCAATGTAGTGTCACATGCAAATTAAATTAGTGATCCTAAAATTTCTTCTTGATTTTGTGAAAAATTAGGAATCATATTTTTATTTATTTTATTGATGAGATAAAGTTTTTCGATCGGTCTTTATTAAAAAAATAAATCAAAATCAAAATCAAAATCAAAATGGGGTGACTGAACCACCCAATGACCACCTCTCATGGCCAATTGGAGGTGGTCCAACTATATCCTTAATTTCTTTTAGAGTAATGCTACACATACTCCCATTTTTATACACTTATTTTTCACACCTATATATAGTTTTTAAAACTATCATTGGATTAAAATCCAATAAAAATCAATCTCATATATCCAATGGTGGTTTTAAAAGTCACCTAAAATTATTGAGAAATAAGTGTGAAAAAGTGAGAGTACGTAAGTGCATATTACTCTTTTTATTTATTTATATCTATATATTTATATATTTTTTTTATGTTTATATTTTTTAGGGAAAAATTCACTTTACCTTCTTGAAGTTTCATGGGTTTTTTAATTTGAACCCCAAAGTTTAAAAATTGGCAATATACCCTCCTAATGTTTCAAAAATTTTCAATTTAAACCTTTTGTTATTAATTTTCGTCAAATTGGACGGAAATTTATGAAATTACCTAATTACCCTCAGGCTTTTTTAAAAAAAATTCCGTCCAATTTAACGGAAATTAGTAATAGAAGGTTTAAATTGAAAATTTTTGAAACATTAAAAGGGTATATTGCCAATTTTTTAAACTTTGGAGTTCAAATTGAAAAACTCCTGAAACTTCAGGTGAGTAAAATGGATTTCCCCCTTTTTTTTATTATAGGCGACATGTGTCGCAATACTATTAGTGCTAACATGACTATGTTGGTTTTCGTTAGATATTTGGCTTTAAGTGTTGTAGTTTTTTTTTTTTAATTTTTATATATATTTAATTTCACTCTTTCTCTAATTCTCATATAGAGCAAGTTGAATTCAGTGTATATATACAAGCTCGCCACCACAAAAATAAATTACTAAAATTTATCAACCACTAGCAAAAATTTCATATCTGTCACCTCCAAGTTTTCATCCATGCATGCATGAGTATCCAATAAAATGTCTCACATGTTTTGAATATTCATGGAACTAAGAACATGAATAATGGCATAATAATGAAAACAACAACAATGACATGATGATGATGCTGATGATCATCATGATCATCTATAAGCTTGACATAAGAAACATGGGGGAATAGTAATGAAATGCACGAGCATCCTCAAATTGCATAGTCAAAAAGTGGAACCCCATCTCATGCACAAGTACCATATAGGATGCTTTGCTAGCTGTGATTTGGTCATACATATCCTCTATTCCTCATGAGCCCTATTTAAAGCCTCCCTCCTCTTCTTCAACCGATATTAATTTCCATAAAAAATGTCCACCACTTTCTTTGTGATTTTGATGATCATCATCCTCTTCCTCCTGGATCCTCCATTGTTCCTCATGACCAGAACAACTTCTGTGTCTAGGGTTGCAGCTGCTACGAGGCCGTTGGGATCAAACCCTCCAAATTATGTGTCATTGAAGCCCACAAGATCAAGCCATGGCGGATTTGGCAAACGAGGTGTTGTTAATACTTGCTTGCCGAAAGGAATCCGGCACTCGTCTGCGCCTAGCCGGTACATAAACTATCACCCCCTTGGCTCAACAATGTGTTCTCCGGCCAACCACGTTGCTAGTCGACCATGACTTATAAACATGAATTTTGATCAATCACTGCTTTGTTATTATACGTAATTATAAAGATTGGTAAGTTTTTTATTTTATTTTTTATTTTATTATTATTAATTATAGAATGATAGAGTGGAGATGTAAGTGATCTTCCATCATCTCTCTCTCTATATAAATATATATTGTTAATGTTCAAATTAAATATAATTGGACACTTGAAATATAGTTTCCCCATCGATATATATCCGAGCATTTTTCTGTTCTCTAATGTTTTTTTTTTTTTTTTTTCTTAATTGAATACGGGAAAAGGTTACAAAGGGTACTAGACGATCGAAGACTAGTTTTTGTGGTTGAATATCCTGTTAAATTATCACTTGCTCTAAAAAGGCAACCATTAATATGCTTCAACTTGGAATCCATGGGATGCTAATATGCTCAAAGCAAGGGGTGACAATTCATAATCGCATATTAAATTTCGATCGAAACATGAATATAAGATTATATAAGTCAATCATAATTCAATTTATTTACTTAAACAGGTCAAATCCTTTAACTTTAATTCGCTAATTCGTATCAGATTCGCAAGTCATGTAATTAAAAATTTATAACTCTAAATATGTCAAATTTCAGATTTATAGTCGTGTTGAGGCATATGTATAACACTATATATATATAGGTCAACTATAACCCGACTTGCTAATTTTGTATCAGGTTCACGAATCGTGTTAAAAATTATATCCCTACCCAAAACGGATAGAGACTATTTTAAACCCTCAAGCGGGCCCCAGGGAAAAATTACTCGCTTAATTGGTAAAATAACCTAAGACAATACTAAGATGTCCTCAATCTCACTCCATCCACTTATTACTAGAACCATAGCCCAAAAAACTAGTCCATTAGACATCATGACTCTTGAGGCCTAATGCCCTAAGCAACAATAAGTTCCGCACCGTATGGGGAAGGTAATCATAGCATAGACGTAAGGGCCCTATGGGTTAGCCTTAGGCTTTGTTTGGTAATGGGGATGGGGTTGGCCCAAACACTGTTCATCACCATTTCCCAAAAAAATCAACATAAAAACATTCTAACTTTTTCACTTTTAATATCAAATCATTCACTTTTTATTATTATTCAAACAAAAAAATCACTACAAAACAAAACTTTTTCACTTTTCCATACCACTTTTTCATTTTTTTTTATACCAAGCATTCTTACTTTTTTTCACATCAATCTACATCAACTACAGTGTTTAGGCCATCCCATTTGCCAAACACCCCCTTAGACTCAGGCTTACCAACCCATCACACAATACAAAATTTGTCATTAGACAATTTTTTCACCTTTACATTCTTCTGCTTAAAAGTCATTGTTTTAATTCATTTATGATTTGAAAAATGTTTTGAGTATTATGATTTTTACTATAATTTTTATAAAATGATGCGGCAGTCCACCACGTGGTACCATCACATTATTCACAATCAAATTTAGTTAATAAGGTTTCAAGTATTATGATCTCTTCTAGTTGATCTGAGGATGGTTGAACCACCCCCAAATCTACTTAGAGGGTATGGTCGAACCACCCTACCTAGCATTTAAGGGTGGAGGTCCGAACGGTCAAGTGTCTTTAGGCAAATTGGTCTCTAAGGCAAGCCTAGTTGGCCACCCTCTTTGTGAACTCTCCGTGGTCACCGTTCCGCCTCCTATGTCTAGATTCAAGATAAAAGCCCAACCCAAATCGGAGCTTTCCTTGGAGGCTTGCGCAGGGTAGCAAAGACGACTTGGGCTTCCGTTGCTCCTCACTGTTAGTGCTCCCCAAGAACCATCCTTGCGCCATTTTCTGCACTGTGTTCTCTTTTATTGTTTGTTGTTTCCAGAAAATTTACTTGTGAAAAAAAAAAAAAAAAATTAAAAAGAGAAAAGCCAAAAATTGGTCGGAGAAAAAAAAAGAAAAGTCAAGTTGCCTATGTTTGGCCATTTGTTGGCCCAATTATTTGGCCTTTGTTGGTCTTGTTTGATGACCTATACCCATTTAAGGCACATAGTCAAATAGGTCCATTGTTAGCCCATTTTCAGCCCAAATTAGCTCTCATTTTAGGCCCATTTTTAACCTATTGTTGTTAAAGGCCCATCTCGATCTAATCATCGTTGCCGACCGCCACCAACTCTAACAAGTTTTCGGCCATCATCTCCACCGTCATGCCCTTCTTTTCAAGCTAAAACCTCACTTATCACACCTTATCTTTCATCACTTTTGTAATCATATTCTTAAACTTTAAAACTCTCAATTTAGGGTTACCATCTTTCAGAAGATTGTAATGTCAACCCTTCTATCAAAATTCAGCACTAAATTCGGCGGAAGAAAACCAACGGTATTCCCAATTAGCTAATGAGGTTGAAGGGTATGGGCATGACATGGTGGTTTCAGAAAAGTAAATTCTTGACTGGTCCAATCGCATGCTTATTTCTTAGGGTCTTCCCGGAAGATCAAAGAAGGCTGAATCTTTGGCCATAAACTCCAAATGATTTCAAGTTTGCTTTTTATAACCTTAAAAATGAAAAAAGATAACGACAAGTCGTGGTAAAAGTCATCTCTTGAATCAATACTTGTAAATAAAATAAAATAAAAAATTGATTTTCACTCTTACATAATTTCAATTGTATAACAATATATAGTATAATAATCTACTAAATAACGTTACTCGTAATCAAATTTTAATTGTATAACATACTAACAATCTACTAAATAATATTACTCATTACTGTTTTTTCTTTCTTGTTGATCTTGTTGCACTCTATTTCTTAGAAAAAAAAAAAAAAAATTGGGTAATTATAAAACCACGGGAAGTGGGTACGTACTTAGCTGTAACCGGATGTGTGGAAAACAGGTAAGCCGAAGGACATATGTTCCCGACACTGTGTGGGGAGATGCCAACCATCTCTCCTTTCTACGAACACAATCTAGCAAGATTATAAACTTATAAAGTTTAGAATAAACTTAGCAGTCATAACATATACTGTCGGTGTGGGACGAACAATTAATTTCTAAACGCCTTTCTTGTAAGGCACGAGCCCATTAATTGCATGTTGAGTGGGCTTAATTATCTCTTGGATTGTCCAGAAATCCTCTCCAATGGAGCCACCATGTTCCTTGAACTTTATCGTCACAAAACAAAGTGGGGTTTTAGCGTTGAAGTTTGATGATTTTGAAGCATATTCTACGCAGAAATTAAAGGGTTACATGCATGTCCATTGAAAATTGGCTGGTTCTATTTTGATGGGGATATTTTGCTGATGGAGTTCTTGTTGGAGGAAAAAAGAAAAGAAAAGGAAATGAGTATATATGTATATGCATGCACCCGATCATCTTTTTTTCCGACAAAACAAAAACAGGAAGAAAAGTGCACAAAAAACTAGCGATCATGGTCAAAGTTTATGTCGAGCATTATGTGAGAATATCTGCTTGTGAATCAGGTCCCAGCTTCCACATCTGATTTCTGTACGTATTGGAAAGCATTCCCACAGAGCCATATTCAAACTCAATATGTATTTTAATGTTTTCTTCCCAGCAACATAGATTTTTGAAAAGGAATTTTTAGGTTTTGAAGTTCAAACCCTGGACAGACCAGACCAGACCAGCTGAACATTCCATCTCCAACCACCTCAGAATTCAAACTGAATTTTGGACACATCATTCAAGAGATTCAGCTTGCATTAAAAAAAACACAATGTCCTATAAGTTACAAGTCGGCTATGCGCACATGCCTTCTAGCTAGCTCTAGGCTGATGAATTGTCTTATAAGTTACATTATAAGTTGAAGATAATAATGGTCCTTAAAAGAGGCAGCTCAATCGGTTGGGACCACGCCTAATAAAGCGGAGGTCATTAGCTCGAATCTCTCTCCCCCTCTTGTGCGGACATGTCAAAAAACAAAAAAAATAAATAAATTGAAGATAATAATGTGAAAGTAGATCTAATCAAAGTAACACTGTCTAGAGAGTGGATCTAATAATTATTTACCAATGTGAAAGTGGATCTAATAATTATTATGCTAGTGTAAGGCAATAATTATTGTATGCAAACCAATTATTACAAAACACAGAAAAAAATGCATAATAGATAGGCTCGTTAGAGGGAGATGTGGCTTCCGATGGGGAAATCATATTTTCAATAACAATAATCAACTTATTTCTTTGCTGATATAATTTCCCATTTATATGGAAGGGACAAGAATCAAAATCGACATGGGACTTTTGAGATGTAATCTTTTTATTGAACTTGGAAAATATATTTCTTATAGACTAGAAAATAGGTGGAGATTTATTTCTTATTAGTCTATATATATACTTGACCCTCAAGGACATCACTTTTATAAATTTATGTGACAGTTCATATAAATTAAAAAACTAAATAAATACAAAGTTAACAAACAAATTTAATTATATAGTAGTTGATATATATATATATATATATATATATATATATGAGAGAGTATGTAAATGTCACATGGAGTACTATAACATCAGTTTGTAAAGAATTTATAATAAAAGTTGAAATACTCCTATATATATCACCATTAGACCAAATATATCATTTCACTCAGACAAGTAGGTCATAAAATAATTAATCTCTATACACACCACATATGCCATATCTCAGTGAGGAAATTACTTGAGAATCTGATGATAAGATTGGTGTGGGACAAGGCATATCAACGGTGGTCATTTCAAGATTCAAATTTCAGGAATATTATAGCATAAAGATTCATGAAATTCATAACTGATTTTCCCTTCAACGAATTATTAACTGATTTTTTTTTTTTTAATTTTTTATCTCAGTTTAGGGAAAAGGTGCTAAAACAAGTTGGAAAAATCAAATCAAATTACTTATTGAAAAAATAATAATAATAATAAATAAATAATTGGTCTTTTTTTAAAATTTATTTTATTTTAAAGTTGGTGATATATATAACCTCGTAATTGTCTAACTGCCATCTCAATTACTTAAAAAAGACACCAACAAAAATAACATAAAAACCAAAGAATTGTAGTACGTACCCCCGTGTACATACTGCGGGCCAGCTAGAGGAGCACATTTGCCGAAATTACCAAACACTCCTTTGTCTTAGAAACAACAGGAGAATGATATAAAGATGATAAAGTGGTATTTTCGAGTGTATAATCCTTAACCAGTTAATAAATCCGCTAATATAAAAAGCCATAAACCCCCTAGCTCTTCCCATATCCACCAAACCATCAAAAATCCTCAGAAGAAGAAGAATAAGAAGGAGGCAGCAGTGATGAATCAAGAAAGCAAAAGCAGCTTCTGCAGCAAGCACGTGCGAGACCCATGTAGAGCGTTTGGCAGGAGATGCAGCATGCTGGTGAAGGAGCAAAGAGCAAGATTCTATATACTCCGGAGATGCATCGCCATGCTTGTTTGCTGGCACGAGTGTGGTGACCTTTAATATTTATATATGACTCCTCATTTTTGGTCAATCTATATACTCTCTCTCTCTCTCTCTCTCTCTCTCTCTCTCTATATATATATATATATATATATAATTAGTATATATATCCATCAAAGGAAGTTTTGATAATTTGTATTAATCAAGAATTTAGCTTCCCCTTCTTCTTCAAGAAGTGGGTTTTGAATTTTGATTGGGTGTTCTTTTTCTTTTCTTTTTTAGTTGGTATATATGTATATATATGCTGGTTGTTGTTAATTTGGTGATCATTATGGAAATTAAAGCCAAAATGATGAAAGTCATATAATTAAGTAAATGCAAATGCTTTTAATTTCCTTCAGGTGTAAATTCTTCGTATATGAAGTAAAAAAAAAAAAATGGAATGGGATTGTTGACATTATTGAAGAAGAAGGAACAACCCACGTTAATCACACATCGAGCAGTAACCCTAGTGGATGGGGAAGACACGTAGAGATCGAGATAGGAGTAGTTAGAAAGAGGGCTAACCTTAGCCGACAGCGAGAATCCTTAGAACAGCATCATATATATAAATATATATATATCGTACGCCCACACAGCTAGCAAGCTCTCTAGCTCGATCACTTTCATGTCCACGCTGCTTCTTTCTTCTTCTTCAACCTCCTTTTGATTGGATTGCCCCCTCGTGCGTTTCTCAAACTGTTTTTTCTGACAGTTTTTAACCCCAAGGGCCTCAAGAAATGTTTATTTGCAATCAAACGTTCATTTTGCTTAGTACAATATTTTGTTCACCATATGCAACATGCAGTCAAAATGCTAAAAATATAATTTTCTAAGAATTTTTATTGTTCTTGATAGTGGTTAATTAATTATAATTAATCGTTTCTTCATCGTACTGGTTATTATTATTATTATTATTATTATTATTCGATGAGATATTAAAAAGAGGAAAGAGAGATATTTTGGCATGACTATAGTGTAGAATATAATGTTGAAGAATGCAAATAAAGATAAAATAATGGGGGAGGAGGATAGGTGGCCACCGGCTCCACCAATGGCTCTGTACTATATAATATTTCCGATATATTTGTTTTAATATGTACGCGCAAGAAGAAGATAATTCGATTAAGTAACTTTTGCTTCATGAGTTAAGTGTCTTTAATCGATTTAGTTATCCCTTGGAGATATATAGTCTTAATTACAAACTTATATAATAATTTGCATACCAATTTAATTATTTACTAATTAATGTAATAAGTATATTGTAAACTTACATATAAATTCCTAAAGAATTTATATAAAAAGGGTTTGTTTGACAATTTTTTTTTTTTTAATTATGGTTGTGATGGAAAATTTAAGTACATAATTTTGAGTAGTTTGAAAGTGTTTTATATTTTAAATTATTATTTTTTTAATAATTTTACTTTTTCTAAAAAAACAAACAACTATCTAAAATGCCTTGGCCTAGCATTATTACAAAGAATCGAGATATCACACAAAGACACCCTGAATGAAAGTGCCATTGATGTGACATAGCAGCACTACATGCTTTTTACCTCGTGAAAACCTTGCAATATTGAGGTTTGTTTTACTGCAAGAAAAATAATTTCGTTAACTTTCATTAGTAGTAGGTTTCGGTGAACTCCGATGGCTGATTTCGTTAACTGTTGGTAATCTAAAGTAGCTATAGAGAATGAACAATAAGAAGGAAGGGGTTTTTTTAGTCGACTAAAAATATTTTCGACGGTCAACGTACACACTCTTAGTAGTAGGTTTCGATGAACTCTGATGGCTGATTCCGTTAATCGCTGATAATCTAAAGCAGCGATAGAGAATGAACAATAAGAAGGAATGGTGTTTTTAGTCGATCAAAAATATTATCGATTTTATCATGATTTTCGATTATACTAAATAATAAAAAAAAATAATTTTTTTTTTTTTATAAAAAAATGTAACAAAATTGGAGCATAAAGAGAGGTACAAGCAAAGTCATTGTCCTTCTTGACTAATTTGCTCTCTTTTCTACTCTTTTTTTTATTATTATTTTTGTGAGTCCTTTTCGATCTACTTTATTAATTTGTTCTTTATGTGGACGCATCATCGTCGAAGCTTCATCAAGAACCAGCAGAAGTTCTGAACCATTTTCCCTTGACGTGGGACCAGATTCAAAGCTTGACACGTGCAGTGTGAGAGGGCTCAATGACATGTGTCACATCATTCAAATTTGTTATGCTCTTCTTCATTTAGGAAAGGATCCAAGGGATTTTTTTTTTTTTTTTTCAATTTAAGATATTAAATTAATATGTGTTTAAAATGTATATATGAATTAAAAATATATGTGATTCATGTTGAGGAATAATTTTTGAAATCTAAGAAAAAAAGGCTTAATAAATTCGGTCCAAGATCAACAAAGGTGTTAATGCAAAAGGAGACTCTCATGTCAACATAGTACATGGCAATGTAAGAGGGGGCCCTCCCTAACTATTTTGAATAAAATACAACCTTAGAGAGATTATTGCTATACGACCACAAGGTCGATGGATGATCGCAATCCTACGTAATCATACTTATAAGGTTTTACGGAATCACTGACGCACAATCAAAAAACTACTAATTAAACGATCATGATCTTGTTGAATGTTATAAGCAAAAGCCTGTAACTTGACTAAGGTGCCATTGTCAGGTGCCCGTGATCCAACTATATTATGACGGAAAATCTTAGACTCACAAAACACTATTGCCTATAATCTAGGGCTTACCTTATATTTAACAATTGGCTGGTATATAGTCGACTATATACCCCAATTTTCAAACTAGATTATAGTAGGCAATTGACCAATATAAGTTAATGTACCGTACCCCATACATTACCCTATTGTGCAATTGGATTATATCTGATAATTGGCCAAATTAAAATATGACTAATCGTCTAATCCCCCTCTTAAGTATTTTAAGACATTAAGGCCCTGGATATTCAAATGTACTATTTTTTGATATATATATATATATATAAGGAGATCTATAGAATCAAACCAAACCAACCCGCAGAAAAAAAGTTGGTTTGGGTTAGTTTGATTTAGGTAATTTTCAGTTTTGGGTCTAAATTTTCCAACCAAGTTCGGCTGAGATCTTATCTTCTTTAGAACCCAAACAACCTTAACCAAGTTGCATGCATCCCTTCTAGAAATGACAATCGATTGAGTTGAATTGTTCATAACCAGATTTTTTTTTTTTTTTTTTTTGTTGGCTACAACCAAGTTTAATTAAAAGAAATCATTTCCCAATTTGTAAAAATCTACGCTAAATTCCATATTTTAAAAAATGATTATATATGGAGAATCTTATTTTGCATATCTCTTCTCTTGTACGTGCACATCTCTTATCCCTATATTAATTGATTTTAAATTAAAATTAATTAACAGATCGAGTTTTGAATGTTAAATAAATATGTAGATGCATGTACGTCTTTATTGAAATTAATTATAGGATTTGAAATCATGATGACTATTTGGATGCATGTTACAGTATATATCAAAGTTATAAGTAAATAAAGTCAATAATGTTGAATTTGAAATTTGAAACATCAGCATTAAGCTTCGGTCGTTGTCAGATCTGGTTCATCTTCATCGTCTACCCACCTTGAATTTTTCCGTCAAAATCTTGACGTATAAGGAAAACAAATAGAATTATTGTGACCACTTTCTACTTTAAAAACCCTAAACTCACCATGCATTGGACCAAATATTTATAAGTTCACACCAAATTGATAAAGGAGACTCCGTAAAATTGGAACCTAAGCCGCTCTCAACCCAAGTCCCAGCTATGCAAGCTTTTTTTTTTTTTTTTTTTTTTTAATTAAAAAAAAAAAGAAAAAAAAAAACATTGACAAACACTTCATATTGATATCTCTCTATACATATAATTTGTTAGAGAAATGCTTCTTAATTTCTATTATGGCTTCCATTTTGTTGAGGAATAATTCTACATTGCCTGTAGACAAGATCTTGGGCATATTTATAAGGAATTGACAACTCTCTCTCATATAACTGGTTTTATGAGATGATTTAAGCCAACAAATTTCTTCATGGTATAAGAACTTACCACAAGACGAATGGAACACATACTACTTACCCCGTAACAAGGACTAAGAAAAATACTGGCCTGAATGTGAGGGAAGGTGTTGATGAATAATCTCACATTGCCTGTGGACAAGACCTTGGGCATATTTATAAAGAATGTGCAACTATTTATCTCCTATAGAATCAATTTTATAATATGAGTTAGGCCCACAAATTTCTTCACATCTCACATACCTTGTTTTTTTTTTTAAGTAAGGGTGTATGGATGGCGCATGCCAACTCAACAGAGTTGTACGTACACAAGATAGACACTATAATGCAAATGAGCTTTTCTCAATTTGTTATTGATTGTTAGAGTTGTACGTACACGAGATAGACACTATAATGCAAATAAGCATTTCTCAATTTGTTATTGATTGTTGCTAGAGGTATATTGTAACTTTTACTACGTATTTTCTTACAAACTGACGTGTCAGTCCATTAACAGTGAAATGATTAAGCAAAAAGAATAACGCTAGAAACCCCATTTTTATTTCACAAATACTTTACAATGCTGACACGGTCACGTGACAATTAATCTCAACTAACCGCTTTAAGCAATTATGGATTGTCACATTAATTAGTTTGGAAAGAAATTGTAATACCCTTAATGCTTATCTTTGTTGTTTATGATCATATGAATAATGCTTCTCATTATATCCATGTCAAACTCGCTGACATGACTTAATGTCTTAAGCGACTTACCATGTTAAAAAAACAAAAAAAAAGAAGAAGTATAAACTTTAAAACATGTTATATCAATGGTTCGTGTGACATGTAACATTACTCTTAGTACGATACGGACTGACTGTTGATTTTGACACGGGGCAATAAAAGTGGTGAGACCCAAAACTAGGCAAAAATAGAAGAGGCTTGAATCGTGCACGAAACAACAATATGAGAACAGAAAGGACCCATTTGCTTCCACATTTCACATAGGATTGTTCCCTGGAAAGTGGGTTAGTCCAATCAACAACTCTAAATATCCCATTAATTCCTCATTCCCCCCACAACACTTTAGCATCAAAGTTACATTGCCGTCGCCGTGGGTCACTTTCTCTTCCAAATCCTCCCATACCAGTCCTTCTCTTTGTTTCCAGTTCTAAGCCTCTCAAGAAACAACACACCCCATCTTTCTTCCAATATGCTCCCCACTAATGGTCTTATTTTGACTCCAAATCCATGGAATCTTATCCTTAATTGCAGCAATTTTATCAAATAATGGACCAGCACATTAGATCAATGATGCAGAGGAAAACAAAAAGTTATCTTCCTTTATTTTCATCTAATGTTTTAGGGGAAACTTCACTTAGGACCCCCAAACTTCCACCCGTTTTGAAATACCCCCCATGAACTTCAAAGTCTCTCAATTTAGTCCCCTGAACTTTCAATTTCTATCAATTTGGACCCTTTTAACATTAAACTACGTCGTTTTGGATGTTTTATACCCATTTTACCCTTCCCCAAAACTACGTCGTTTTGTGTCCTAAAATTACAACACCTACCCAGCCCAAAACGACGTCGTTTTATGCATTAATTTTTTTTATTTTTTATTTTTTAAAAAAGAAAAGCAAAATAAATAAATTTTTTTTTTAAAAAAAAAAGAAATCGGGTGGAGCCGGACCACCCTATATTTTGGCCGGGGTATCGGAGCCACCGGCCGACATCTCGCGGTTCACTATCTCATGGCCAGGCGGTTCGCCACCCTCAAGGGCCCAAAAAAAAAAAAAGAAAAGGGGGATCGGGTGCTTTGGGTGGCCGACTCACCTCCCCAGGCTGTAGAGCCTGGCCACCCTACACCGCCGTAGATGGTCGAACACCCCCAGCCCTCATGGGTCCGCCACCAATGCATCCCCCCCCTGCCTCAAGCTGCCTTGGGAAGGACCACCCCATGGCCAAGGGGGTGGTCCGGCCACCCCCAGACCAGCCAGGGGTGGCTGAGCGACCCCCTTGGCCAAAAATGGGGTGGTCCGGCCACCCCATTTTGGCCAAGGGGGTGGCTTCCCGATTTCTTTTTCTTTTTCTTTTTTTTCTTTTTTTTTTTAAATTATTTTTTTTAATTTATTTTATTTATTATTATTTTTTTAATATTAATGACCAAAACGACGTCGTTTTGGGTTGGGTGGTGATGTAGTTCTGAAGCTCAAAACGGTGTAGTTTTGGAGTAAAAACGACGTAGTTTTGTTTAAGTCCAAAACGGCGTAGTTTTAGTCGAGGGTAAAATGGGTATAAAAAGTTAAAAGGGTCCAAATTGATAGAAATTGAAAGTTCAGGGGACTAAATTGAGAGACTTTGAAGTTCAGGGGGGGTATTTCAAAACGGGTGGAAGTTTGGGGGTCCTAAGTGAAGTTTCCCCAATGTTTTACCATGTGATGACATAATGCTTTGACAACCCAATAGAAAAATCAATGAAATTATATATTGACTACTATTTTCATATATGAAAACAAATTAACTTTCCCATTTTGCCAAACAATTTCCACAAATTTCGCATGCACCAAATTTGAGCAATACATGGGCAAACCACACACGAAAGGGCCAATAGATTTGGCCTAATTAGACATGATATCAATATATGGACTTATATGATATGATAGGCATCCGATCCTACCGACCACGTGGTATATATTGTGCGTAATAGCTGGTGAATTTGTCACACCAGAATCTATCCACAACGTTGAGTTAGGTATGATGGAAACTCATAGTCATAGCTATGGTGATGCACATTATGATGCAACCAATATTTTCTTCAGGCAAGGCCTTGTTTGAAACTTCACATGGAAAAAGCCATACTTTTTTCTCTAGAATATTGAGATGGAGGAAATTCTTTTAATTCAGTTAATTTATTAAATCGATATGTATGTGTCTTTAATTAGAACATGTAATTATGCATGTCAATTTAATAAACTGAGTTGAAAGAATTAGTTTAGAGAAAGAAAAACAGTAAATGATCGGTTTGAAAAAGTTAACCCATAAGTTGAAAGGCTTATTGTGTTTCTGAAACACTTAGAAAAATCACCAAAAAAAAGTATACTTAGGGAGAGATATGCATATATATATATATATATACAATCAAAAAAATTATTCAAAAGGGCCGTGTTATTCATTATACATTTATAGTACTCCCATTCGACTCATATCTTATATTAGGTCAATGTGACCGTGCTCATTTTTCAACCACGAAATCAGTGTAATAAGATTCGTTTGTTAGAGAACTACAACAAATTAAGAAAAAGACATTTATAGGGGAGGTGGGGGAAGATCTTTTCTTTTTTTTTTGAAGGGCCAGCTGGGGAAAAAGATAAACTTAAACATGCTGTGTGTGTATATATATAACAAGAAATTGAATGATATTTTTTGCTAAAGTTGGATGGGGGTACCACCAACTACAGCTTGAAGATTGGGTTTTGACAAGATTGGGATGCTATCAAGCATACAAGGACTGAAGGGAAGTTGTCTAAATAGCTTAGAAAGTAATGGATACTTCCCAAAATGGACCCCAATTACCTCCAAACTTCAGGTGGGTCTGTTCCCTGGTAAGTTGGTTAGTCTAATCAAGACCATCTAATATATATCACCCAAACATGTGTTCCATTCATTCACCTTATATTTTCCCCATGCCTTTTTCAATGGGACGTGAGTCACCATCTCTTCTACTATATATGCTTATATCTATTGCACTCTTTCAAATCTCGATCTCTTATATACAATATACATGACACCCCCAATGTGTCAGCTCTCATCAAGCAAATATATAAGAGCCAAAATAAACTTGATACGATTATTATCGATCTAATTAACTCTATTGGGTGGTTCTAAATTTTTATTAATACGTATTATAAAGGAGATCTAAAGATAAGGCTTAATGCATGATTTTCATAGCTTTTTACCGATCTGTTTGTTTTTTACAAGTACTCATGAGGGTCTTGCATATGCTTTAGGGTTTGTACATCAGTACATGCATATGCATGCATCATTTGGATCGTATGAAGAGCAATACATGCACAATTATTCTTGTTGTGAAGCCAAAAGTTATATATGATGGTAAGTTGGACTAAACCAGTAACCACTAAGTCATATCATGGTCTAACTCTAAGATATCTCCACCGTAATGGCCTTTGGCCACCATCAATCCATCCAACATATCAATATCATATCACTACTTTATCTGAAACTCAATCTTGATAGTGCTTCTCATAATTCTTAGGCTTACATTGTACCACTGCTGATTCATAATCATCAAGGGCGGTGGTTCAATGACCTAAGAAAATTCTTAAGTGGTCAGGGTATGTATTATGGTGTAGGTTAGAATCTTTGCAATGGAGAATTCTTGTTGATTAGTATTAGCCGCCTTGGATTCTCATTAATGCCCTAGTGGAGTTGGGTCAGGTTATGGCTCAGTCGGACTTGAAAAATGGCATATAGTTCCCACCGTCTAGGCCCCTTCTGTGCAGCTCCCAACGTACAAATAAGTGCTACTATGGTCACGTCCTGCTAGGATAGCCATAATTAGTCTCGTTCAGCCTAAAAGACGCCTCCGATCACAGGAGCTGGCGGCCATCAACTCAATCGAAGATGTATGCAAAATAAATGTCATAATGCAAATAAGAATATCTCCTAATATCTCATAATCCTTAACTAAGCATAAAAGTAAGGCTTTGTGTTGATAATATGGGTTGAGATAGGATGAATAGTTTCGAATTCGGCCTTATCAATTGTTTGGGCTCTTGACATGTTGGGCCAGCATTCTTTCAATTTCCAATCATAAGGTACAGATTTCTCATGGACATCTCTCTTAGCAGCTTCCATTATATCTTCATTCTTCTCATGTCATTATTTAATTTCCTGTTAATTAAAATTCTATTTTCCATGAATTTTTTATAATTGTTTGTTCGAATTGCACGCGAGGCTATTCCGAGCACTAACCAACCTTGTAAGCTTGCTCGAATTGCACGCATTTCGAATAGATAATTGTAAGGGACTCTCATTCGACTAATTTCAGTTGAAAAAGTTGACCAGCTTAAATTGATATCTCGATAACATCTAGACAACTACCCGATACAAAAGATACCTAACAATACAATTTTGAAGTTTATTCCTTATTAAAGTGATAACTTTGTATTCGATTGTCGGGTTAAGGTGGTTTCTTTTTAAAACTTAATATGAACTTTCATGATCAACATGATTTTTTTTAAATAAATAAAAAAAGAGACATAAAACACGATTCATTATACAAGATGTAATCCTAACGCTCTATAATTTTTAATGTAATTCTAACGTTCTATAATTTTTCTTTCTTTGCTTCCGATCTCTTTTTGCTTCTCTACCTTTGACAAAAGTCTTTGCCCTTAACTAACTCTTATTTTTATTTTATTTTTTTTGGGTATGCGTGGCACCATATGTATAAAATGGGGGTGGGGTCCATGGGGTTTCAATTGGACCAGCCTTTACCGAACCCATAAGCAATTCAATTGGACCAGCCTTTAACGAACCCATAAGCAATCTCTGCACATTCATTCGATCTCCTCTCCAACCCTTTTCTAACCATAAACCCTGATCACATAGAGAAATACACCTATACTACTCACCATCAGTCTCTGCTTGCCATGGGTTGCTCCTCATCTCTTCCAGGTGATATTCTCGTGCACACTTAATTTTGCCCTCTTGCATTTCTAGGGTTTTAGCTGGGTCGGATGGATTGAACCGAGTGTCTCTTTGATTTTGCAAATTTGTACCCAAATTCATATATACTCATCTGGGTTTTTAACATTGGGTTGATTTATTGAATTTCTGAGCTATAAATCAAGGAGCTGGGGAATGAGTTTTCAATTGGGCGATTGTCGTTAAGTGGGGTTGGTTGTTAGCGACCATCCTTATGGGGGATTTTGGTTGAATTTGATTGATTGGGTGGTTTAATTTTTGCAGATAGGACTTCTGGGCGTTTGGCTGGCCCGAACATCGAGAATGGCGGAGCGCCCGACCCGAAAAATCTTCGCGTGAAGGTACTTTGAGGCAAAACATTTTTGAAGTCTGCTGGTTTAGGCAACTTTAGGGTTCATATGATGTCTATTTATGGCTTTTATAAGTGTAACGAAAGGAGAGGGCCATCTTGGGAGATTGTACTTTTGGTTCTTTGCAATTTTATGTTATTTATTAAAGGTCCTTTGAAGTAGAATTGATGTGTTATTTTGTGGAAGTAACCTGATATATTATATGTCTTGTTAATGAAAGTGGACTAGTTTGCTTAGCAATCCGTTCTAGCTATTCAAGTGATGATGGCTTTGCCCAGGTTTAAAGTTCCCTAGAAGCATCGTTGTTATCACTTATCAATGTCCCTTAGGATCCATGGCAGCAGACCTAATTATATGCATAAAGATTTATGTCACTGGACCCAATTTGTTTAAATATAATCCATGGTGTTAACCCTAGTTAGTTGGGATGGAAGCTTAGTTTAGTTGAGTTGAGCTGAGAACAAAAATGATCTTATAAAAATACTTGTGCATAACTCTTTTTATGATTCGGCTGTATGCAATTGGCAGCATATTACTGCTTCATTCATCTAGTTGATTCACAATGTAGTAGACACTAAGTTGCTGAAAGGCTTTTTTAATCTTTATATAGTTTTCCTTGCTGGGGCAAAGGGGGAAAGTGTCAAGATGAATACATTACTTTGTAAAATTTCCAAGATATTATTATTGAACCCTTTCATGGATGAATGGGACTAATGTTTCAATTCTGCGGCTATGTGCAGCTGGTTTTGTTAGGTGATTCTGGTGTTGGTAAAAGCTGTATTGTTCTTCGCTTTGTTCGTGGTCAGTTTGACCCAACATCCAAGGTAAGGAATATCTTATTGAACTATACTACTCAAAATGCAGCTCATCTTTTTTAATTTTTTCGAGTTAGTTTTGGTCAACCATGTTCTATGTGAATGCATGTGGGTGTCTACCCTTCTCCCCTAGAAGCTAATTTATGATATGCTTATATTTGTTGGTTTGATTTCAGGTAACTGTTGGAGCTTCATTCTTATCACAGACAATAGCTCTGCAAGACTCCACAACGGTTAAGTTTGAAATATGGGATACTGCTGGCCAAGAGAGGTATTGTTCTTCAAATCATGCTTAAATGTATTGAAAAAGCATTCTAAGTAATGTAGCAAAAGCTCATCTTATAACACCCTTGTTTCTATTGGAATTCTGCCCCATCTCTGCCCATGTATACAACTTTTTTGCTAGAGAACATTTATTATTATTGTGTCTTATACAGGTATGCTGCATTGGCACCACTTTACTACCGAGGTGCTGCAGTTGCAGTTGTTGTGTATGATATAACAAGCCCAGACTCATTCACCAAAGCACAATATTGGGTTAAGGTTGATTTTTCAGAGATTGAGTAGTATTAATTATTATTTCGCGTTTGCTCTATTATTTACTTATATCTTATGAAAACTTTTCTATTTCCTTGAAAACTTCAGTGTGCAAAGGGTTTGCTGGAAAGGGTAAAATTTACAATAACCTTTTTCATGAGGGTATAAATGACCTTCATGTTGAAGTTACATTAAGGGTTAAGCACCTAGTTTTGAATTGAAGTATGGGTCATAATTTATTTTTCATTGAAGGTCAAAACCTCTTAAAATTTTGAAATATTAATAGATTTTTTGATGGCTCAATATCAACAAGAAATGCCAATTGCATGTTTTGGACTAATTAGTGTGTGAATGGAATCCGTCTAATGTTACCGGCACATAGCAATGAACTTTTGATATTACTAATTTATTAGTGGGGAAAACTTGATGATGCTTCACATACTGCTTGAATATGATCTTGATATCTCTGAATGTATTACTTAAGTTTGTTAATTGCTTCATAATATGGTTGCTTGGTCTTGATTGTCAATAGTTTACATTGGGAACGATATTTTATTCTAGTATATTATGGTTTTTCCTTTCAAAGTGTCTAGTTTAGTATTTCTCTTAGAACCTTTCATTACTTGGAAACTATTCTTTTTTGTTTTTTTTTGCTCTAATTTTTAAATCATCTAATAGGGTCGAGGATTTGATATTGCTCAGAATTGTTATCAGGACAATTATAACAATGCAAGCAACTATACTGTTAATCTGTTATGTTTTTGTTTTTGTTTTTTTGTTTTTAAATAAATATATTATAAAGATGCCACCAAACTAGGTTGTAAAGCCTCAGCAACATGTTACCAAAACCTACCTTCAAAACCTGTCTCATTCTGAAATTGTTCTTAATAGAATATGAGTTGGATCCTAATTAGGAACTTGATTGAGTATTAGTTGTCATTACTGAATTAACACATATTATCTATTTCTCTTCCTTCTCAACAATTTAATTTTCTCCTAAAGGCTTGCAGGTTTTTCAATTTCAATAATATTAAAAATTATATTTGATGGGGGCTCGATTGGAAATAACTGTATAAAAGTTGTACCAAATGACTTGGCTTTTTCTTTCACAAAGTTCATTATTTTAAGTGGCACTAACTACTTGAAGTGAGCTAAATATTGGTTTATGTGTGTGTACACTTTTGTTTTTGGATGAATAAAAATCTTTGTTTTGATCTATTAAAAACATTGCTCTTATTGGATCCACTACGAGTTGCGAGAGCTGGGTTGAAAAAAAGAAATAAAATTATAAATAACTTCGAGATAGATAACTGGGTTGTTGTATTGTCAATGGACTCCAAGTGCTAAACAGCTTATAGATAGCATCTTTAACCCGAAAGGTGTGCAGTTATGTAGACTGCATGGCATCTTTACCCAGAAAACAGTTATGTAAACTGCATACCCCGATTAAGTTGGTTATTAATTCCCATTGTCACAGTGCAAGTTTACTTTTCCAAAGAATTGATGAATATGAAATTTTACAGGAGCTACAAAAACATGGAAGTCCTGATATAGTCATGGCCTTAGTTGGTAACAAAGCTGATCTTCAGGAGAAGCGAGAAGTACCAGTTCAGGTGAGTGGAATATTTCTCAATTTGATGCATTCCATATGCCCACAAACTAACATTCATTTGTCTGTGATATAACACATCCATTTTCGCAGGATGGCATTGACTATGCGGAGAAGAATGGAATGTTTTTTATCGAGACATCTGCAAAGACAGCAGATAATATAAATCAGCTATTTGAGGTATTTTTGACATAGACATTTTAGAAATATCAGTTTCTTTTAGCAGCTGTTAACAAGATACACTACATACAACTCGGAACAATTGAGATTGAGGGGAAGCTTTAAAAGCGTTCTCTTGTTATTGGTGGTGTGAACAAGATGCTCTATATACAAAATTTTGTATTTGTTACCTTGAAAGGCCATGGAGCACTGGCTTTATATGACACATTATGTTGACATACATACTATTTTGGGAAATTGTCAAGGCTATTATTAGTGGGGCCTGGACATAGGCTTTTGAAATTCCTGTGCATTTGGAAGACTGACCATTGTTCCTTCTTTTGGCAGGAAATTGCCAAGCGACTACCCCGCCCTCCCTCTTCATGAAATGGCAGAACCTTAAAACTGAATTAACTCTGCTCTAGTTGTGGGAGCCCTTATTTGTTTGAAATATTGAGCTTGTGTATATTGTGATATATATATAAAATTAAAACTTCGTTATTATTTGCCCCGGTTCTTAGTCAACAATCCTTTCAGTTGAGCTTTAAGACTCGAAAACTCAGAGCCAGATGGCTAGAATACAAAGATTGAATTGGACAATGCCATAAGAAGGGATCCCACAACATTGTAATTGAAAGTTATAGCTTTTGTGTTTAATTTAAAAGAGAAAAGGAAAGAAAGAAAAGCCCGTCATATTGCAAGCCCTAGTCACAGAGATTTTGAACATAGGTTTTTCTTCAGCATATAACCCAAAGATTATTATGGCTTTGAAGTTAAAGGGATTAATGACCTCCGACAATGAAATATTCAAGGTTGAAGGGGATGTGGACATGTGGCCATGCAGTTTTGAAGGCATCAAGTTCTTGCTAGGTGCCAAGAGGACCAAATACACAAAACATCATTAAATTAAGCAAAATTAGAGGACCAAATACACAAAACATTCAACATCTTGATGCTGTTCGCTCTCATGTTATTATTAATTCTGTTTTAGGATTGACGAATTAGCTGGTGTGATTATTGTTTTACTTAAACATCATTAAATACCATTAATATAATTTTTTTTCTCATGCCCTAGGTCAGATTCACTTAATGCATTAAATTACTAATTAATTGTTTTATGATCAAGTATTGCAACTCGGGGAAAACTCTACACTATGGCCATTACCATAAACAAAATGTTTTCTCTAAATATTTTCATAAAATATTTTACACCAAAACAAACGGTGCTTAAAATTAATAAATTAGGTTAGAGAAAGACTTTGTCTGCATTGGGGCTGTGCTGAGAGCTAACTAACCTAGAGATTTTCTTCAACCTAGCGAGATGGGCTGTGGAATCTACACCAGCCGTCTGGAATTATACTTGAAAATCTGTGCTTTGATTATATAAGAAACTGATAAAACTAATAGCATTGCTGTCTATATATCATGAGCAATGGTCATATCAGATCATACCAGTGCCCAAGAGAAAAAACCACGGAAGAGAAATTTCACTACAATTTCCAAAAAAATTAGCCATCAAAAGTGGCAAGCACAAAGTAATCCGAGAATAGGATTCTGGATTACACCCAGTTACAGTTTGAGTTTAACTCAGTTGTGGATTGTGTGTGTGTATATATATATATATATATATATATATATAGCAAATCTAACTAACATAAAAAGATGGCAAGGTTGTGAAGTCTGTACATTTGACTACTATGGCGCATTCATCTTAGCTTTAAGTGATGGATTCAATCTAAGCATCTTCTTTGCTAAGTTGCGGATATCTTCTCTACTGGACTCCTCTGATATTTGTATAAGCACTTTCACCCCACCACCAGATATGAAGTCTTTGGCGTTGTCCTCTGCAAATTTCAGTAGGTCATGCTGTGTTAACCATAAAGGATCTCAAAGAGACAGATAAGAAATTCACATTCATGTAATTGGGCATCTGAAATAAAGGAGACTCAACCAGCACATTTCAAGGAGTGTGTGAACAGGGATTTAAGAAAAGGCTGTGTATTTTTATTTTATAACTTTCTGATTCTAAGATCAAGTTTATCATACAAGTTTGTTATATACATCGTTACGTCTTTATTTCTCTGTACCTTTTAGATGGTATCTGTAAAGGGGTTCTAAGTTTCCTCTAAATTACAGTCCTTAAGTATTTCAAATCAACTAATGTCAAAGTGCAGTCAGACACTTACCGTTTTGTGCTAAATGGCAAAGAGCAAGCTCGATATGGCGTCGGGTTGAAGACGAAGTAGTATTAGAGTTGGCAATTAACCACGTAAGCACACCATCATCAATTAGAAGCGAACAACCCATTCTATGCCCTGCAAAAGTAAAGTCCTTCACATTCATGATAAGTAAAGATGACTGGTGTGTCATCCTGTATGCTATAAAACATCTACAAACCTTGAATAACTCCTCGGGATTCACATTTTGCAAAGTTAGCCAGTCCTCTAGCAACCTGTGCAATGACATCACTGCTCTCAGATCTAACCATTCCCAGGAGCGCCTTGATGCCTCCATCGTCTTTCAGCACCATGAGTAGCTTTTCTGTTAGAATACAAGAACAGCTGCATCAGATTACAAGTATATCTTCCTTCCAGGTATGATCTTTGGTGCTCTCTAAACCCTCAGTAAGAAGTTATTTCATTTATTTGATGGAAGATAAGTGGACCAGCCATATGTATTGACGCTTATAAGTAATGGAATTGAAGATGGAAGAAGATAAATTCAGTTTTTAGGACTTTGTTACTATACAAATCCATACAGCAAATTACTAAACTAGATTTTTTGACTGAATGCTGCAAAATCACCATCAGCTTACCATTTCCACATAAATTAGCAAGTGCACCAGCAACCATTCGTAGAGTTTGTGGATCGTCTGTTTTAGATGCTGTCTTTGCTAGAAGCTGAACGCCTCCTTTGTCCATTATTAAGCCTTGATTCATCTCTAGAACATTCAAATAAAGAAGGATGATAAATCTATAAAGGATATGTTGAGTTTTTCTGATGTCATCAGCAAAATCATTTTAGTGTTATCTAAAAGAATATTGAATCAATGCAAATAAGTGATGAAGCTCAGATGACCATGGTGTTCTATGGTACAATTGGGGAACAATGAAGATGCAATCATTTCCAGGTATATATCTTAAACCGGTAACAGTATACTATTGGTGATGAAGGAGATGGTCATGGAGCATCATCTTAAAAACTAAGTGGCTACTTGGCACAAAGTTGATTGCAATCCAGTAAATTAAAAAAATAATAATAAATAAATAAATAAAAGAAGAAGAAAAGGGAAGATTACATTATTGTGATGGCAATAAGTAATTTAATTTTTATTAGCAGATTTCTGTATTTCTTTCAAGAGAATTTTTCTTCTTGTCTTTTCTGAAGACAAGACACAAAATTGAGATCCTGCACAAATTTTTTGGGTTCTTGGAGGCCTTTTGACAACCTCAGCAATTTAATAAATTGTAACTTCTACAGAGTATCTGCATGGCAGAACATGAAGAGGCATAGCTGTCTATGGATTTAGACATGAGAGTTTATACTAGTTTAGTGGCCAGGTTGTTACCTATAACAACCATTGGAAGCATTAAGGACACCATGCACCTTTTAGGATTGTAATATGCATAGACAAGTTGCTAAACCCAACGAATGGATTCTTTC
Source organism: Corylus avellana (assembly GCF_901000735.1). Taxonomy (NCBI): domain Eukaryota; kingdom Viridiplantae; phylum Streptophyta; class Magnoliopsida; order Fagales; family Betulaceae; genus Corylus; species Corylus avellana. The sequence goes on from NC_081547.1 coordinate 25,300,412, forward strand.
TAGTGAAAGAAAAATACACGGAATATTCTGCTCTGTACAAATAATCTTGCAACAAACATATTATTGGTTGATAACTGCAGCACGTGTATTGCAAGAAATTCTATATGCTCAGAGGAGTTTCTTAAAAGGATGTCTGCAAAAATCAATTTAGTAACATTATGCACTCGTGGAGAAGAAAAAAAAAAAAAAACACAAAACAAAAAACAAAAATTGAAAATTAAAATTACAAATATGCTCTAATGCCCAAACACTTAGATTGTTTTGTATTATTTACAACCAGGCTATTTTATCAACATATTTAAGCAAAGTTTATAATGCATAATAATAAACATAGAGAAGGCTGCAAAATTACCATTCATTGCCAAATTGGCAATTGCCCCGGAAGCCACTCTAAGAATAGTTGTATTTTCTGATGATCGCAACAGCATAAGCAAAGCATCTAAACCTCCTTCCTCCACAATCCTTTTCTGATTAATATCTGAAAGCATATGCAAACATTAGTCATTACGCATGATAACAATCCTCGTGTTTATCAACTCTCCACTGAGAGAAAAGAAACCTAGCAATGACAAATTCATGGATAGCTTTTCAATTTGAATGCAGAAACGTATTCCATAGAAGAGCTGATCTACCATATGTGATGCTAAAATAGATGTGATACAGAAGGAACTTATAATTTTCTGCCATTAGCCATTAAATATTGTGACATAAAAAATGCCACGAAAAAAGTAACAATTCATATCCTAATGCGGGGAAAGATAAAAGGACAAAAAGGCCTGAAATCAAGATTCTTTGAAGAAAAATTGATCAGCATCATATCATCTTTATGAAAAATTATAGGCAAAATGAAGTGCACCTTCAGCAGCAAGATTGGCTACCACCTTCACAGCATGAATTTGGATGCCGGAGTCTTCAGATGTCAATAATTGTAAAATCTTTTGAAGCCCAACTGAATTTGTGAAGTCAGACAACTTGTAAGTGATAATATCAGAGAAATCAAAAAGGGGAGAAAAGTAAAAAGAATTAATCAAGCTTTATTTGGCTCTATTACTGATAAAATCTTGCCTTCTTCACATATCTTTGCAATTGTTGCCCTCTGACCAGAGAGAGTCTCCCTTAATGGATTTGGCCTATATGAACCTGTTCGGCTCCCAACTTCTGAAGATTGTTTACTTATGTCTTCCTTCATATAAGATTTCTTGTCCTGTAAAACATTCAGATTTGAGAACCTAAACACTAATAAAAAAAACTTTTTTTTTTTTTTTTTTTTTTTTTAATTTTCTTTTTTATGCATGAAACAACTTACCTCAAAATCACTCTCACTGTCAGGTACAGCCCTATTTAGTTTAACCAGCTCATTTTCAATACCCTTCCTCTGCTTCTCTTCTACTAATAGTCTTTTCCTCACAGAGTGAAGTTCTTTATTTAGCTTTGCCTTTTTACAAATAAATAAAAGTGATTAGTAATGTTTTAAGTTTCAACTAAAACATGTGTTACATGACTAGAATACAGATAAACTTATTAAGTCAATCTGCGTTACCAGGTAAGAGAACTCAAACCAAACCCATCTGATTTGGTATGTCAACCCTACCTTCTCTTCTAGTAGATCTTCATTTTCAGATTTCAATGATTGTAGTTCATTTAAAGTATTTTCATGTAGCTGATACATTTCTTGTAACCTCAACCCAAGTTCATCAATCTCTTTCTGCCCCTGGATTTTGAAACAAATAACTATAATAAGAATGATGATCATTGTAGTCAGATGAACAATGCCACAAAAAGTGTGAATTATCAATGCTAGTAACAGCTGAAAGATAGTCGCATTGTGGAAGAGTTTTCCTCTCCAAGATAACTGTAGTAACACTTGGATGCAAAAGGGACACTGACATAGGGTTTTAGTGTTTGGCACTTGTAGGATGGCTCGATAGGGTTTATCCCAAAGTAAAATCAAGACATGAATGGTGGTGCCCAATATGTTATCTTCTGCATGGACACATTAGTTTTACTGAAATAGCCTCATTAATCAATTACATCACTGAAGGATGGAAAATAAGAAGTAAAAATAACTAAAGATACATTAATGAATAAGATAAGACGTTAAAAATAGCATCTATCAATAAGAAGTAAAAGGGAGCGACCATTACAATGCTGAAATATGAAGGTTGCTCCAAACACCTTTAACAAAGAGAAGATTTAATCCACTCTTTCATGAGTGGACATGGTATCTATATTGCCGACCATGTGCTGTTAGGTGCACAAGTTCTTAATTGATCAAATCTCCTGTCATGCCCTGACCATTAAAATTAATGGTCACAGAGTTTAAAGCAAGTAATACATCCAGGTTGATTGGTTGATTGTCCTATCACCCGTTAGCCTTGAGAGTTATGATAACAGAGTTTAACAAAGTGATTACAGACAAGTGAACCATGCAGCTGGAAGGTGTCAAAAAAAGGAGCAACTGAATACTAAATGTTGTTAAGCAAGTTTCACTTCACATATTGAAAAAGAAGGTTCTACAAAACCTCATGTATTTGTTAGGACATTCCATGCAAAGCGATGAAATATAGTCTCACAACAAGCACTTTAATGAAGTACAGGAAAATAACTGAGATCAGAAAATATTCTTAAAAAGACAATGTTTATAAAAAATAAAAATCATTAAAACCTAAGACAATCATCAATACCCTCCACTTTTTGTTTTGAAAAGAACATTTAAATGCATGAAAAACAAGTTGTGCTTTTGAAATCCTTCATTATACATTATTCATGGTGTTTGCAAAATCATTATTACTTAAGACAATCAAAAACCTGTTCCAGGAGGGAGTGGGAGCAAGAAGAAAAATGTTTTCATAGTTCTTATTATAACAAGAACAATTATGGAACTAAAGTTGAACATAAAGTCAAACATATATGGAGTAAATATATAAGACTCCATATAGCCTAATTTTTTATTTAGAGACAAAGGGTAACCTGTATTGAGTTTTGATGATCACTTAGGAGCCTCTTTGCCAAGTCTAATTGTTCTTCTGCACCTTCAAAACGGGCATGCTTATCCTGTAATTGCTCAACTAGTTCTGCTACTTTCTTTTCATACATCTGAGTGGTGTCTGCAAGGACCTTCTGATATCGAGAATTTTCTGTTTGATGTTCCTACTAGCAACAAAAAATAGCATTAGAATTTGTATTCATGTCACTAAAAATTGTGGTAAAATTATAATGTCTTATAATACAATGCAATATGGCATGAAGACGAGTGTCAAAGAAAATCAAAAAACAACACCTTTAATTAAAATTGAGTAAAACAAGTAACACAAAAGCATAAACCACATGTGAAGTTCTCCAAAAATGAAAAATCGCAGTGAGAACAAAACAGAAATAGTTAAGCCTGGAAAGCAAAAAAACAGGCAACAACATATAAACCATTTCTTTTGTATTCTATCCAGAAAGTACTAACCTGAATTGACATTTGATGCTCACTCAGGAGCTTCTTCATCAAATCTAATTGTTCCTGAGCACTTTCAGAGCAAGCACGCTTGTCTTCTATCTGTTTAATCAACTCTGCTATCTTCTTCTCATACATCTGAGTGGTATCAGCCAGTACTTGCTGGTATGTAGAATTTTCAAGTTGGTGTTGCTACTAACAATCAAACAGCAGTGTAAATGCTCATGCCCATATGTTCAGAAATTTTGGTAAAGAAAACAATTAAAGTATATGAAAAATGTTTATGGTAAACAAAATAGCTAAATTATATTTTACATAGCATCCCCAAAATAATAACGAAAGTATGAAGCTTTATCCAGAAAATGGAATTCTGAACATCACCAAGCCTATAAATCTTGTTGAACTTCCACACTGCAGCTAAAAACTAAGCCAGTCCCATCAGTGGAACATTTATTCTGCATGTTTAGAATTTTCACCAGACTACAGGTGTAAAGTGCTGCTGTAAGTCATGAGAAAAAGAAGTCCAAAAAAAGAAGAGAAAACAACTACACCACCATATAGGAGATGACACATTTAGTGTATGCAATGTTTTCCATATTTTATTAGGTTTTGGTTTTCTCTACTCGTTGAGTGCCACCATGACAGGGAAAATACGCGTTTAATTAAGATGATCCAAAGTGGGCACATGAGTAATCGCCGCTCATCCGGAGGCCTCCATTTTATTCATTGTTATGGTGAAACCCTTATGTGGTTAATACTCTATCTAATGTTTCATATCTTTTAGATATGTAAAGGTCAGAGTCGAGCAAACAAAAAGAATGAGGGATAGAGCAGAATTTTCATCAAAGATGTGAAAACCGAGGCCATTTATCCACTTGATTCAGTAATGTTTTTGGTTAAAACTGTTAATGAGGTGATCTGTTAATTCCCCACCGCTAACCTGTAGTCTTAATAACAAACTTAAGTAGGGTTGTTCTCTGTGGAACTCAAAACCATGAGAAGAGAAACTCTCATTTTTAATATAATCCAATAGGAGGTGAACTAGAATATATAACAAAGTTCAATTTTAGTTGATTAATAGACATATTACACTATATGAAATTAGTTAAACTGAAGATGAATTTCAGCAGATAAATAGTCGAGGAAAAAAAGAAACTAGGCAAACAAACTTAAATTCGAAATTGGAAAAAAGAAGGCAGTACCTTGCTATTTTGTAAACTTGTTTCCAGGTGTGCAACTTTATCATGCATCATATTGGTTAGATCTTTGCGATAGTTTAATTCATTTACGATGCTTTTCATATCCGATTCCAAACGAGTGTTTTCCTTTTCCAAAAACTGCAAGAATGTAGTATTAGTGAGAAAATAATAATTAGAAGAAATTACTACATAAACATTTCAGTGAAGCACTAATAACTATATGTAATTATAAACAAGTCAGATTATTAGAATGAGAAAGTAAGCATATCTCTAGACATTGAAGACTCATATATGATTAACTGAATTCACAAAAAATATTGACATTTGATTCACTGAATGCGCAAAAAAGATACCTAACCAACAAATTGCAGCAATATACTTGCAGGAAAGACAACTACCTCAGACCTTGAGACTAGAACTTTTTTTGCTTCAGAAAAAGAATCTTGACACTCCCTGAGCCGTTTTTCCAATTCGTATTTGTCATCATCTCTCAACTTTTGTTGCCTTTCAACTTCTGCAGTAAGATAATCTACTTGATTCTCAAGCTTCCGACATAAACTTTCATAATCAAATTCTTCTTTGAGCTTTACCATGTTTACTATTTTCATTGCCTACAAAAGAAACAAATTGTTAGCCTGCGAGATATGCAAGTACCATTATAATTGATGAGTTATATTTTTTAAGACTCCAAGACTTGGCGAATTGGGCATTCTCTAGGACAAAATAGCAGTCAACTTCGAGTGGTTTTGTTCTCTAATCTGTTTCCATACATGGTCTGCGGCCCTGGGACGGTTTTTCAACTGTCTCCCAAGTGTCCCTTCCACTGATATTAAACTTAAGCGGGGACTAGATTCCTCCCCCAATTTAATCACAAAATACTTGCTATACAATTAAAACAAGACCAGGAAGGGCACAGCAGAATGCATACTTCACTTTAATTATATGTCAATGTTAATATTACTATTTCCAATATTATTATTTGATGCAAGCCATGTAGACTTGAAACAGAAGATAAATGTTGTATATGATTAAATGAAGAAAACTCAACACATACTTTAAGTAATTTTTTTTTTTTTTTGGTACCCATTACAATGCAGAATCAGTCCAACGAAAGATGTCCCATAAAAATATTCCCAGAGCATTGACTGCTTTTGTAATAAGATCATAACATCCAGAGTCATAGTTATTCTGTTTCAGATAATTAAAAGATTGAAACATCACAGCAACAATAAAATGGAGAGAGAGAGAGAGAGAGAGAGAGGTCAGTAGATGATCGACCACATGAAATAGCCTATAGATTTACAAGAAAAATCCAGAATTTGTAAATTATAAAGTTCTTTATCCAACATACCCGCTGTCCAAACATTATCGTGCTAGCAGTTTCTGCATGGTGCCGTGCAGATGGCCCGATTGTTATTATAAGTGAAGTCCTCGCAGAGCCTATTTCATAAAAGCCATGTTGAATTTAAATAAACGAAAAATATTCTTATTGAAAGCAAATAAAACAACAAGAACACTACAACAATGTGAAAACAATCCCTCACAAACTGCACAAGGTTTACCTTGGCTCAAGTATAATTTCCTTGATTGTAACTTTTGAAGTTTCACAGACCAAATTGAAACTTCATGTATTTTTCAGGGACCAAAATGGGTGTTTTCCCTACTTTTTGCATATGATCAACAACTCTACAGGTCTGTTTGAATTTACCATTTCAAAAAGTGCAATTTGAAAAGGTGATTTTTAAAAACACAGTTAAGCGTTTAGCAAAATCCAATTTGGCTTTTAAAATTGCAGTTTAATCTTTAAAATTGTGCATTTTCAAAAGGCACACAATTGCTTACGATTTGAAAATGCAAATTTTCTTTATTTTCAAATTGCAATTTTTTAAAAACACAATCCCAAACGATCCATTTTCTATGATTGGGTTTAAAATGGCACTTTTTGTCTATAAAATCACAATGTCAAACACTCTAATTATGATTCACTAATTTTCACATAGGCCAGAAATCTATAATATTTTGTTGAATGGCATCCTATAAAATGACTAAAGGATACAGAAGAGGCATATTGGTTGGTCATGTGAATACACACGAATCAAAGAAGAGTGGGGAACCTCTTGCTGGTTTTTGGAATTCGACATTAGGAAGTGTTTTCACACCATCGACTCGTCTTAATCTTTAAGAAAGAGATCGACAATCCCAAGTTCTTTTACTCCATTCAAAAAGTCTTTCCCACCGGGCTACTCGTAGGAGGTGAGGAGGGCCCTTACTCCCCTTCACTCTTGAACTAGACTCAACTGAGTGCACCTCCTATAGTATGGTATCTTTTCTGTATATAAGCTATATCAACATAGCCAACTAGAAAACTCATCTGCTTGTCAATTAATTCTTGGTGTAATACTCACTCATAAATGATTGGTGTCAGAATTTTTGGTGTGATATTCCAATGACAGTACCATTGATATAACAAAAAAAAAAAAAAGGCTTAGGATAATTAGAAATTCTTCGTATAATTAGATGCAAAAAGATACAAGAAAGGTGTGATATTCCAAAGATATCAGTTTACTAGAGAAAAATAGCAGAGAGTAAAAAGGATCACCTCCAAATGAATCACGAAGCAATCTTGTCAGCTTAGAATCTCTAGTAGGTATGTGTGGGCTGTTTTCAGCCAATGCATTTATACATTTTCCAAGGGAACTGAGAGAAAGATTAATAAACTTAGCCTCTTCAAGTAAAGGGCCTTCACTTCCTGCAACATGAAAATGAAATATAAATTCTTAGAGGATAATAAGTATCATGAAAAGTGAAACTTTTCATATTTTACTATTTACAAAAAAAAAAAAAAAAAAAAAAAAACCCTAAATAATTTTAAAACCCAACAATTATAAAATATTCTAAGTCCACGAATGGTAATGTTGTTCTAATATCCCAGTAGAAATTAATAATAGTAATAATAGCAATATTTAATAATAAAACTAATATACTGAAAACAAACAAGATAAAATAGGTGGAAACATCTCAAAAACAAATTAAGGTTGAGATTATTGAGCCTAAAAGTTGATTAAAAAGAAAATTCAGGGGTAATATGAAACCAAAATGGTAGCATTTTAGATGAATACTATGCAACCAAAAGGGTATCATTTTAGCTGTATAGTAACAAAGACAAACCAGATTTGTCTATCCTTTCAGATCCGGCAAGATCCACAATCAGCAACTTGCTTTTTCGGACTATAGGTACGTTGTTGCCATCAAATAAATCACTTCTATTGCCCTTCTCTCGAGAAATAATCTCATCATTGACTTTTTCATGGACAGATCTTCGAATATAAACCTATAAAAAGGAAAGGTTTGAAATGCTCATTATTTAGGGGAAAAAAACATAACAAAAACATTCTGTACAGTTTTAGCCCATTGATTGAGAAGGTCTGAAACCCTGGAAAATACTCACAGTGAGAATTGCATGACTACGAGAAGATTCGGTATTCATCTTTGTATTAGCTGCATGACGGTTTGTCTCACCAACTTGTAGTAGCTGTAGAAAATGATCGAGATCTTGTACTTTAACTATTGTAGCACCAGGCAATGACACTTCACCGGTCTTTGGGTCCTCATTAATAGGAATATTAGTCTTTTCTGGAGCAAGCAAATCTTGTATAGATTCCATATACAACTGGAACAACAACAAGAAATAACAAAGGAGTGATCAGCTGTCATAGCAGTAAACATCCAAAATTATTTTGTAACATATGCAGTCTGGTGACAAGTGAGCATCATAGTCAGCAAGAGAATCATGAAATGCATCTACGAAAATAGTACATTCACAATCTTTCCAGCTTTCAAGCCTGAAAACCTATTATCCATTGTGATTTTCTTAAATTGAATCCAAAGAACCGTTCTTACAATGTCTGGCTTGCATTAAATCCATCTTCTCTATACCACATTGGAAATTCAACAGTAGAGGTGAGTTTATTAGCCCCCCATATATTCAATTCATCACATACTTTTAACCACATTGGAAATTCAACAGTAGAGGTGAGTTTATTAGCCCCCCATATATTCAATTCATCACATACTTTTAACCACATTGGAAAATCAACAGTAGAGGTGAGTTTATTAGCCCCACGTATATTCAATTCATCACATACTTTTAATAAGTAATAAAATTCATTCAAGACAAGAAAGGGCATGACCCTAGTACATGGGAAGAAGCGTACCAGAGCGACTCAAGAGGGGAAAACAAAATGACCACCTAGGATCTAAGATTACAAAGATCCAAAAACTCTGAGAAAGACAAGTGATACAAAACCCCCTCAGGCCCTCATCCAGTTAAAAGTTCGTCACATTAATGTTTCCAGGTTTGTCCATAACCTTCCAGAATCTTCAAAAGTTCAAAACATTCTTGTTGTATTTTAAAACATTATTGAGCAGAATCTATACATTGAAGCATGCCTATTAAAAATGATCGAAGCAAGTTTAAGAACTTCAAAGACACGGAAACAGGCCATTATAGAAGATGCTCACCCTCGACAACTTTAAATAAAAAAAAATACTGTGCACACAGAAACACAAGACAAGCAAGTCTTAATGCAACACTTCAATACCTGCAAATAGGAGACTTCTACACTGTCAGAAGCAGGAGATGTATTGGCAATAATGCCTTCCAGTGCTCTAACCATAATACCTCGCTCAGATGGGTCATCTTTACCCAGCCTTCCAACTGTGTAAGTTTTACCAGTACCTGTTTGACCGTAAGCCATCACTGTCCCATTATATCCATTCAATACACTCTGCAAAAGTATATCAACATTAAATTGTAATAATTAAAGTGTCATTCCATCCATTTTTTTTTCAAAATTAATTGCTTCTTTGACAATGGAGATAGGGATGTGAATTTAGGCTTCAAATTGAACAATTAAAATGATTACTCCTCCATCCCAAATTGTCTCATTTTGAAGAGACACAAATGTCAAAAAGAATTATTAGCTACCAAAATTAATGTGTTGCACATCATATATTTGTAAAGTTCTTACTTTGAAAAAATAACACTAATTGGCTATGGTGTCCAAAATTTCCCTTTTTAATTTAGATTGCTTTCTTTTAGACATTTAAGCTTATTTAGATTAAGGGTAATTGGAAACTTGAAAATCTTAAAGCTTTGAGTTTTTTTTTTCTTTTTTCAAATTGACACTGAATTTTTGATGGATGACAACGGAATGTGTCACATCCAATTTCGGATGGGGAGATTTATAAGCCACATAAATTCATGCATCCATAGAGTCTCACGCACAAAGAGCATTTCAAATTTGTCAGTGTCATACTCATAAAGCAATTTAGAGCTGGTAATCCCCAAGCAATAAATTTACAATATTCTAAATTGCTAATCTATGTTGTCAAGTTGTCTTCAGCACAAGGACTTCCCTGTAAAGCTGAATGGTTAATAAATAGTTCTTAAAACTGTGACTTAAACGGTAGTTTTCACTTTACCTCAACTACAGGTTTTGCAACCACTTCGTAAACACGCTTTTGAGAGGCAGTTTCTGTAAAAAGTTCATCAAATCTATAAGACTCAGAACTCCAGTTGTTCTTTCTCAACTTTAACCGCTTCAGCTACATGGAGGCAACCGGCATAAAGAAAAAGAACTATTCAATTAATCCAAAGGTTCTGATGGCTAGAGTTTGTTCAAAACATAAAACATGTGTGTGTGTGTGTGTGAGAGAGAGAGAGAGAGAGAGAGAGAGAGAGATTTAACATCAGTGTAATCTTTGAGTGGTACATATAAATCACCTCTGGTTGTAACTCAACACAATCAGAAAAATCAGCATCTGAAAGGAGATCTTCGGCATTTCTTGGTCGAAGTCTGACAGCAACTCTCACCCTTCCAGGATCTGTGCTAAGGATTAAATCCAAGAACTTCATAAATATATCTTTCAATCCAGCTTTGGCAATTTGTAATCACATTATGTAGGACACTGGTTTTTACTTCATTCAATGAAGCAATATTATGCACAGAGAGGCAGCTATAGATGTTTTTGCCTTATAATCAATCTATTCCTGTACACCCCTGGTTGTGAATGGTCATACTAAACAAAGTTCCTTATAACCTCATTTTGGACATTAAGTAGCTCATGAACAATGTTGCTTCTTTATGTATATGAATGTTAATTGATGGGTTTTAATCAAATTCATTGTAAGTTATGTTTATAGAAGAAATCATTTTGTGAAGAAATCCAATATTCAGCTCACTTGATTGAAAAAAAACCACTTTCAAAAGGGATTCAGGATGGTCAGCATAGTTATAATACTTGCTATTAACACTTCTTTTTTTTCTTTTTTCTTTTTTTTTTTTCTCAGGACTAGTTTTATATCGTTTCACAATGTCCCAGGGTAACAATGAAGGAACTCATTTAATATTGTTATTTATGAATAAATTCATAAATTTCATGTCCAATGACAAACTGTGTTGTTCATCATAGGTTTTATTTATATCTGTTGAGCCAAATACTCCTCAATGATCACGTCATGTGAGAATTTATACTAATATTTTGCGTGTGCTTCGATCCAATATGAGACTGACAAGTTTGATTCAAAACCTTTTTCAATAGGAATCTCTCTTTAAGTTTCTACATGTATCTCTGATGCCATAAAATTGCCCAAAGAGACTTCAAATTCTCTCATCCAATTCAGCATTCTATCCCTTCAATGCTTCAAACAATACCCAAGTTTCCCCACATCTTCAAGCAGCCACATAAGTACAGGAAAAGAAAACATTGTAAAAGGAATATTTGAAACTTACATCCCCACAAAGCCAAAAGGAAAAACCTCTTAACGCAGTCGTACAATCTAAACAACCCAATATAAATAACAAATAAACCGAAGCATTTGAAATTCAAAGACTACTTTACGCTAATCCTTCACATTTGAAAAACCCCATTATTGACGTATAGCAGAACATACAAAGATAAGTGCACAGTTCATATGCGTGTATACACAGAGAGAGAGAGAGAGAGAGAGAGAAACAGAGAGAGACAGAGAGAGACAGACCTTCATCGGCGTCAAAAGAGTGAGTACGGGAAGTGGGGGTGACAGAGCGTCTGGAAGAGGCGGTGGGCTTCGGCCGACCCGGATTATGATGGGTTTGAGCATGAGACGGACCACTTCTAGCAGACGAGGAAGAAGAAGAAGAAGAAGAAGAAGAAGAAGAAGAAGAAGACCCATGTGGTGGATGAGGAACATGATGATGCGCTTGTCTCTCAGGCCTATTGGAGGACCTGGAAGCCATGCCTATTCGACCCCAAAAGACAGAGTAGTCACAACATTCCTTCTGGTTCCAGATAGAGACCAATGAAATAGAAAAACCCAGCACAGATGTCCAAAGAGAGAGGTGTCAAAAGTGGGTTTGGCAGCAACTACCGTCACTCTTCTATAAAAAATTCCAAAAGAAACAGTCAAAACAAGGTTGAGGCCGGCACGACGCGAGCTTGCTTTGGGAAAGACAGCGGAACTGGCCGTGGCTCCCTTCCCGCGTTGTTGCGTAGTTTTCCGTTGCGCCGGTGAGTGATTAGACGGCAAATTATTTTTCAAAAAGAAGCTCTATACGGACTACACCAGCACATCTGTAGATGACATGACATAAAAATTCCAAATAGGCCCCCTTCCCCGGGCCCCATTAATGTGAATAGAGAAAGAGCTGGTGATGGCTTCTTCTTTACGGTTTTTTATTTTTAGGCCAGGCTGGATTTTTTCACCGAGCAGTAAATTTTTTTTTTTTTTTTTAAGTATAAAATTATATAGGTTAATTTTAACGTGCTTCGTGCGTTAAAAAATTAATATATCTGTCATACAAAGCGAAAAACTAATTATGATGCACACGGACTTGCAAAAGCTGCAGTAAAGCAAGACGTGAATTGTGTATGGTTGGAAGAAATTTCTAATTATATCTTTAGAGATCTTTAGAGCACCATGCTCTATTTTCTTAGAGCTTTAGCTCTAGATTTTGAAAAATAAATGAAGTATTAAACATTTTATATATATATATATATATATATAAAAGTGAAATAAAGAGTGTTTATTTCATGTTTTCGTGTTATTTAGAATTTTAAATGATGTATTATCATGTAAATTGTTAGATAAAATAAAATTTAAACCATGGATTGGAATATATTTTATGAGGATCCTGATGTTTTCAATTATATTGAATAAAACAAAATGGGATAAGATTTGCCGGACAAGAGTGTGTATTGAGGTTATTTTTTTTAAGATTGATTTATTACTTTTTGGTAGTAGACAATTTAAAGAGAGGATTCTAAAGCGTGTCATCAATGAGGAATAGATTGGTCGGATCTTCTATTTCATTGATTGATTTCAAATGTGAATGGCTTGAATGACTTTTAAGGGCGTTTGCTTTTAGAATAATGCTTGGGTTTGAAATTAATGTAATCCATTATGAATCGTTTATAGGAGGATGAAATAGTGAATGTCAAAAATTCATGATCAATTTCTCCGGACAACCGTCTCCAAGAGATAGTTCAATCAATTAGAGACTACGCCTTATGAAGCAGATGTTACTAGTTCGAATCCTTTTCCTCCTCTTGTGTGGACATGTAAAAAAAAAAAAAATTATACAAACAACTTATAAAAATAAAAATTATAAAAAGCAAAGAAAAAGAGATTCCATAATTTTGGTATCTAGGATGTGTAAAACCACCACCTACTTCCAAGCGGGTTTAGCAATTTCAAAACGTGAGGTCTAAAAAAATAATTGATTATGTTTGTTAATGTGTTTTGGTAGTGTTTCTTACTTTTTCTCTCTTTTTTTTTTTATTTTTTTTTTTATTTTTTATTTTTTATTTTTTATTTTTTTAAGAAAGTGTTCTTATATGATATAAATGTGAAAATTGTTTTTGTGTTTTTATGAGTGTTTTGTGTTTGTATTAATTGTTAATGTTTTTGTTTTGAGAAGAAAAAAATAAAGAACAAAGAATAAAGTTTTTAAGAGAAATACTATACATACTCTCGATCCACATTCCTTCAAGTGGCAGTAAAAATCATCATTGACACTGAAAGGAAAGTGAACTTGAAAGTGTGAAAGTGAGAGCGTGTGTAACATTTCTCAATTTTTAATAAACATGAGTGTCTTTAAACGCATTTAATGAAAAAGTATAATTTTTAAATACGTAGTTAAACATTTGGTAAAATCGCAATTGACCTTTAAAATTGTGGTTCGGCCTTTAAGATCACGCGTCTTTAAAATGCACCCCATTGTTGTTTGAAAATGTACTTTTATTTATTTATTTATTTATTTTTATTTTTTCACATTTTCAAACTTACTATCAAATGATAATTTTTTCCTCAATTCTGTTTAAAAACATGTGTTTGACCTGCATAATCGCGGGGTCAAGTGAACTCAAAAGCCTTACCCGATTTATTCTTTGCGAAATACTACGCACATTCTCACTCATACACTTCCTAACGTGACAATAAAATTCATCATTGAAGTCAAAATCTAATAGTGATTCATTCAATAATAATTTGAACTTTCTTTGTAAGACTCTTTGTTCATAAGAATTTTCATGAGGCAAGAACCCTTGGTGGTCATCCAAATATGGAAACTCTAATTAACTTAAGCAAACACTTCGATATTTTATTTTTAGTGGATTCTTATAACAAGAGCAAGAGGTCGGTTGGTGCATCCATGAATGATTTGTAGGACCTCTAATCTACAACTTGATTAGGGGCGGGGCACATGCAGTGTATTTTTTTGACAATGCAATTGCAATCAGTCACAAGTGGTCGAATTTCATTGGTCATCAAATATATAATTCGATTTAAAAAAAAAAAAAAAAAAAAATTGATGACAAGAATTGGATTTGCAAAAGAATAGTTGTTGCCTGGTACTCACTCACATGAGACCAGTGAAGAAGGTGTACGATTAAATAAATAAATATAGGGTTTTTGTTTGTCGTTTTTCGTTTTTAGTTGCCGTCCAATACAGGTTGTGAAACATCACCATGTCCCTGTTTTTAAACTCACAAAACCTACTAACCACTCAGATGCAATCCATCTTTCTTTATCAACACTAGTTATTTTACCTACTTTTAATTTTTTTAATTTTTTTTTGGCACTACTAGAAAACCCATTGAGAACATCTTTGAGAAAGATTGATGATGTTTTAAACCTTTCCAATAATAGCAGCTGTAGTAGGCATATCATAAGGGTTCGATTATGGGACTTTGATGAAGGTTTCATAGATAGATGAAATCTTCCTTTTTCCATTGACCATTGTATAGTGTTGAGGGTGAAAGCAAATGAGTTGGACAGTGTCAGATTGTCCGTTGAAGAATCTGGTGGTCTGGTGCTTCCCTGTTTGTTTGTTTGTGTTCATTTTCCCGGCAATGTTGTACGTTTTGTGCCGGATGCAAGCTGGAGTGGGAAAAAGTACACGGGGTATTTTGTCTATGAAACAATTGTACAAGGTTAAAGAAAGAGAGAGAGAGAGGATGATGATGCACAACAGAAGTATACACCACCTGTCGCATGTACGAGAGAGAACCATTTCTAAATCGTTAGCAGAAAATGTAAATTCAATTATCTTGATAATTACATAGAGTAATCTCGAATAAATCTTGATTAAAAAAGCAGAATATGGACGTGATAACATGGTCCTTTCTTCTTAATGATTCAAATTATTAAAACCCCTGATCTCTAATCAGAAGCCAACAATACTTTTAGAACCATAACCATTTGCTCTACAGGTTCTCCTTTATCATCTGCACTATGTACATCTACATGAATGGTCTCTCCACTTCTCGCTTTCTCAGTGATAGTTGAGCTCTGAATTACAATAAAGATCACTTGCATTGATACCAATAATGGCACACACAAGCTGCAGTCCAACTCATGTATCAAAATTCTATCACTCCCCCAAAGGGCTACCACCCATAATAAGGAAAATGAAAACTCCAGCAATCGAGCAGCAGATTTCTTAACTCTTTGAACCCAGTAACTTTAGATCGCTTTGTTTTAGTTCAATGTGCTTCCCTAACCTGAAAATACCAAGACAATAAGCCAAAAAACAAAGAAAAACCAAAAATGTTTAGCTCACTAACCACGAGGAACTTAAATTTTTATAGGTATGAGAATAGCATTTGCACTATCTCATGTAAACCATAGGCAGCTGATTTGTCCAATATCAAGTATCAACTAAAAATAAGAAGTGCTATCTCACAGGTATATGCAAAATTGACTTATATATGCATGACACACGAGCTCAGACACAATAAAGATCATTCATACTTGATAGTGTATAATTTTTTAACAAAATTGAATAGCTCAGAAGGAAGGAAAGGCATTGCCGAGAAATGATTTTATTAAAAGTTATCATTCAGAGCAATTACCCAATATCTGTTGGAAGTCTGAAACCACCAATTCTTACACGCTTTAAAGAATGAATCTGTAACAACAAGAAACATAAGCAGCAAAGGTAAACACCAGAAATATAAATCAACAAGCATAAAGGAGCCACTTACACACCATGATGGAAGACCAGATGTTGCTACAAGCATAATTAACCATGTTAACATTTCATCAGAAGATCACACTTTTCCGCATGAACTGTAAACATAAATCTTCTAAATGTAACAACAATGCATATCCCTAATACACATGTATGATGAAAGTACAAATTTGGACTACCAAAAGCATTTAAAATGCCTTATCATCTTGGTTCTTGAAGAACAACAAAACTACTTCTTTCCCCATGACATATGATGCTATACCAGACCATAAAGATGTATGTTATCTCAGAAAATTAAAAAAAAAAGAAAAAAAGAACACTATAATATTAGTCTAAACAATGATCTGCTATTTAGAGGATTCCTATGGTCCACTTAACGTTCCGACATGGATTTCAGTACAACTAAGAGCAATGTTATTTTTGGAAATGGAAAAAATGCTCTAATCAATTAACCAAAGTTGAACCTCAAGTCCAGCACTTTTCACAAGCTCTCGAACTTCATGTTTCCTCCCATCATGAACCTGCAGGGTCCAGATGAGCAAATGAAAGTTAGCTACAAGCAGAAATGCAGCTGAACCTGGCTGACACAGGAAAACACAAAGTAAGCAGCAACTGTATTGGATATCAGAAAGTTCTAGAAGACTGGAATAGACAACAAGTACCACTATACGAAGACGAGGTCTTGGTATATCTGGTTGTCGTGGTAGCAACTCCACAGAATCTGGAGTGCAATGGATGCCATCAACCACTGTTCCCTCGCCAATGGCAATCAAGTGCCGCTTATTAACAACACCATCTATTGCCACAATATATCTGCAATCACAAAATAAAATGTTGTATGGTGTCAGAATACAGAGGAATCAAGGTCACATTATTTAATGCCCAATACTAAAGTAGTGAGACAGAAGAGACCATGAATAGATGGCATTAGCATTAAAGTTTATAAAATGTTAAGCAGCTAAACATGGATAGTTGTAACACTATAATTTAGATCCAAAGCCTGACATAAAAAATTCAAAGCCATCTCCTATGAAATTGTACCGAGTGGTCTCACATAACATTAAGTAATAATTTTAGATGACACACGTTTTCACAATTATACAATTGTCCCCAATAACCAAAAAAGAACAATGTGTGAACACTCACTCCTTTGTTAAGTTAGATGAAGGATGTGAAAGTCTTTGAGCAAAATCTCCTGGAAACAAGCAACATTAAATATGGTTTCAGATAAGTCCATTCTAATTTGAATCCATGTTTAAAGAACTCAAAGAAAATATCTTCAAGGCACACGAGGTTGCATGAATAGCAATCCACATACCATCATTAGTCACAATGATCAATCCAGTAGTGGCAACATCAAGGCGGCCTACAGTGAATAATCGTGGTTTGGGCAGTCCTGGATTTCTTTTACCCTGGAAATGCAAAATATTGTTTCACTAATTTGCTAATTCATATAAATGTAATGAAATCAAGCCCCCAATTAACTCCCCCACATTACTAGTGCTGAAAAAAATAAAAAATAAAAAAAATAAAAAAATCGACAACCAGAAAATATTATAGAGAAAGTTCTACCAGCACATACCCAATTAGTCCAAAAATCATCAAATAGGCTCAACACGGATTTAGACTCTTTGTCCCCAGATGAGCAAATGTATCTGTATTGAGGTCACCGCATTAATTTTACAGGCACATCACAAAAAGAGCTCAAGCTATAAAATGACCTCGGAGAAAGAAAGAGAGCATCAGCAACAGTAACACACCCTTTAGGTTTGTTCAGGGCAAGATACACCTTTGGAGGCTGCCTCTTAGGAAGGCGGTTCCCGTTGACATAAATAATATCCCTTGCAGGATCAACTCGTGTCTAGAAACATAAACAAGCAACACATTTCTGTCACTTTGCAGTACTTTCAACATGTAGAAACAAGAATATGTGCATGAGTGGAGTGTGGGCTGACCTGAGGAGCATTGCACACAGAACCATTCACAGTAACCTTGCCTTCAAATATAAGCACTTCGCTATTCCGCCTCGACGCCACTGATTATCACGAATAAATAAATAAATAACACACTAACATAATCGGTTGGACAGCTCTTCACGTGTAGTAAAAATTGGATATTCTTGGTAAACGATTGGATTACCTCCCGCAGCGGCGAGAACCTTGCCGAGGCGCTGGGCGGGCTCTTTGAAATTCTGATTGAAGAACCTTCGAGCGGCCTTGGAATACTTGGGCTCCATGGAAGCGTTGTCAGGGCTCTTAGCCTTCTTGTTCTTGTTTTTGTTGTTGTTCTTCTTCGTTTCGGTCTCGGCATTGGCCATGGCGTGGAGAAGACGCGCGGGAGGGTGCGTCTGGAGCTTGAGATTTCCATCCTCGCCTCGGACGATCCAGGGAATGAAGAGCTGGCCGCCGGGGAGGGCGTCGGGGTCGGGAAACGGTTCGGGCTCCGGGGGCTTGGGCGTGGGCGTGGGCTTGGGCTTGGGCTTCGGGGGTGCGAAGGAGATGTTGAATTGCAAGGAGGATGAGGAAGAGGAAAGTGAACAGGTTATCGTGCGGAGCGGTCTGACGGTGAGAGAGGCTTTGGAGAGGAATGAGGATGAGAGGTGGTGGAGGGACGACAGTGAAGCCGCTGTTGCCATTTTCTGAAGATTGGGGGAGGAGGGGGTCTTTGGGTTTTTTAATGGTTTTTTTTTTTTTTCTTTTTTGGTTAAATACCTTAATTCTTTTGGTACTTTATTTTTTGCTATCTAGGGTTTCAATTTTCATACAGAAATGATATTTCCGTTAAAATTTCGTCCAATAATAAAATACCATGTTAGCACCAATCAAATCAAATGTATGACATGTAATTAATTTTTTTAAAAAAATAAAATTAATAAGATTAATCAAAAATATTTTTTCAAATTCAAATATATTTTTTCAAAAATTTGAAAAAATATTTTTTTGACGGGTCGTTCTTTCAGTAAACTACAAGTCGTTTATTCTATGACACAAGATATGAACTTTTCCCATCAAATGCTTCCCCCTACCCCTCTCTCTCTTTTTTTTTTGTCATGCCAGATAGTTTTGTATTTGATGAAAGCATTCCAACTCTTTGGTTCAGTGTTTAATTTGAGAATAACATTTACGTGTTCATTTTTCTTTGGTAGCAGTGAATCTATAAAATTTTGGCTGTATTTTTTGGTTAAAGTTTCTACATAAGAGTTTGTAATAGTGTCATCATTTTTCTTTATTAGGATGCCAGGTGGAAAGCCATGTGTTTTGGACTTGGCCTGAACATTTGGCTTTCCTTATCATATCCTCAACCAAATGAATTCGATTTCTTCAATACATTCTCCAATCTGCAGGTTTGTCCGAAATAGTTTTGAGTTTCTCTTCATTGTTTGTGCTGTGTCTGTGGGAAGTATGATTAGATTGAAAGGCAATATTGTCAATATTGCAGCTTCACTTACATTTTACTGTGTCTCTCTCTCTTGATCGATCTCTCTGCAACCAAATTTTCAACCTCTCTTGACTCTGTAATTATATAGGGCAGGCACAAACTAAAGATGGGATTCACTCATTTATATTATTATACAAAATAAACAAGAAAGAACGGTAACGACTATGTTATTTATTAATTTCAATTAATTGAAAACATTAACAGCAGCCCATCACCAATTTAAAGGCATATTGCACAAGGTTGAAGCATATGTGATCAACCAAGTTTGAGAAAAATAACATTATTTCAGCAGATTGTGCCACAGGTTTGAGACAATCAAGTTCATTTTCATTTGTGTAAGCTGTGGCCAAAAGGATCGCATACCGATCTGTTCTATGAACTTAACTTCACAGCAGGGATGGAGGAGAGAGAGCCGTTCAAACTTTTGCGCACTTTGAACGAGGTCGAAAATTTGTGGTGAACAATTTTAAGAGCGAAAAAATGAGCTTCTCAAAAATCCAGCTCATTTGAGTTATTGATCCTGAATTGTGATAAAGAATGATCAATAATTATACAGCACTTCCGAAAGTATTGATGAAATTCATAAATAACAGTATCAGTACTTACTATGTGTGTTTTCCATCATGGAACTGAGCATTCTTTGATGATTTGAAAGTCTCCAAAAATTGTGTAGCTTTCTGAAACTCTTGCTTCTTCCTTGACCTGTCCCATTTGTGCTCGGTAGCTAATATCTCAATTATGCGTGGCAATGCCCGCCCTGCTGCATCAGTGTCGAGAAAAGCAAGCCGAGATCTTCTAGCAATGAAATCAACAGCAGATTCACAGTATTCATGCCGAGCACAGTATGCAACCTCAGCCTCTAGGAAAGGATATCCATGGGCAAGCCTCTTGCCCAGATTTTCATTCTAAAGGACAAAAGGAAGAAAAAGGAGGACTACAAAAGTTAAACACCAAAACAAACACGAATAGGATTCAAAGAAGCTGTCCATCACACTACTGAAATGTGATCTTGTTCCATATCTGAATTAACATCACGAGGCACTCCAAGTTTGCTCGTCAACTTATTAGGGCTATAAGGCATTACCTTTTTCTCTAATATTACCTCAAGATTTCTAGTATATCTGTTAAAATTGGTTTTAGTATCTGTTCTTTAATCCCCATTATTAGGGCATTGCAAGCTTTCAATAAATTACCTCTTCTGGATAATTAAGGTAAGTCTCCAGATGACACTAGAAGTTTATAACACTATCCACACTAAAATGCCACAAAGATGATTTCATGAATGAAACAAGTGAAAAATCTGCAGCCCGGCCACGTGATTCACAGCCCCGTGGACAGGATTCCATTTAATGGTCATCAACATGCTCCAAAACTAATCACTAAAAAATACCATAATTCTCTAGTGCAAGAATATCATTGAAATAAAACAATAAAAACTTTATTTCAACTTTCTCTTTTTCTATATAAAAAGATAAATTAAAAGTTGAAAAAATAAAAAAAATCTGTTTTGCAGTCAACAAAATGGCTTCTAGATACAGAAAATTCCCCAAACTGCAATTATAAAAAGAACAAAAAGAAAGAAAAAAAAACCCATTAACACCTGATGTTAATAATGTGCCACAATATCACTCATACACAAGTTTTTTTAACGTTTGAGCATTACAACTATACATGAAACCTAACATGTCAATATTTAGAGGTCTGCAGTGACATATGTATTCCCTGTCACCAAGCAACGTCAAATATCTTTTGTCTAAAAATAAACAAGCAAACCACAGGGACCAAGGAAAAACTATCACCACAAATATTACTCCGTTGCTGGAATATTCATGCAGCCAACGGGTCATACTTTTTAGAAAAACCAGTCCATGAAATTTGTAATTTGGTATTTAGGCCAGGTTTAGTAATCAGCCTATTTTTTGGGAACTTAAAATGTAACTAGTAAGGCCAACTAATCTTCTCAAGCTATTAGTCTCATACCTATAAATTATGAATGAAAATCTGAGCAGGGAGACTTTTCACAACAAAATTATTCCATTTCCGGGAACCCTCCGTTATCAGCCTCCTAAGGCTTTTATTTTTTTTATTTTTTTCCTGAGTAATTACAAAGGGAGAGAGGGGGAAGGGGAGAATAACAACAAACCACACTACAAAAAATAAAAAATAAAAAATAAAAAAATAGAGGGTGAGGCAACACAACAAACACCCCCAATACAGTCGGTAAAGTGCAACCTAAATCTAAAGATAAAAGGGAATGAGCCAGAAGATTTGCTTGACCCATTTGAAGCTTGACACCTCGGCCAAGAACCAAGCCGCCTTGAGTGGCAGTTTGAAGCAGCAAACTAAATGAAGATCTGCCAATTAAAACACTGACTGCAGCAGCGCTCAAGCTTTGAAGCTGCAGCGGGAGGAAGAGCACTGTAACCAGCTGAATCTGGCTGCTTGAGCGGAGCACCACTGTGGTATCCAAAAAAAGAGGTATCCTTAAAAGAATCTGCAACAAGATCCAACAAGATCTCCATAGCCCAAACAAGAAATCCAACTATGGAGAACCATTACTAAAGCTTCGGGGAAGGCAGCGAGCCGAAGCAGAGGTGGGGGCAACGAGTGCAGCACACGCACGTCACGGAGGTGTGTGGACTGCATGCGTGGAAGCGGATGGCAGCTGCTGGAATGAAGGATACCGGCAGAGAGGTGGCACTTGCTGAGAAAAAGAACAAAACCCGTAGATCCGACGTTGCAGATTAAAACCAAAGGAAAAAAAAAAAAAAAAGAGAGAGAGGGAAAACGGAAGAGAAAAGGGGGAAAGAAAGGGACAAGGAGGAGGATGGAGACAAATCCTCTCCTTCAGATCCACAAACGGCGGAGGAAGACGATCTCACAAGGAAACGGAGAGAGAAAAACTATGTTTTCTGGAGTTTCTCTCTCTTCAAACAAGAGAGAGGAGTTAAGCTTTTCTCCTATAGCTTTTATCTGCTGTTTCACAGCGCATCTAACTTTTGCAGCATTATCTAGCTGCATCAGTTTTTAAAATCAGTTGTCTATGTAATTCATTTAATAAAAATACTTAAGAAAATAGTGTGTACTTCAAAGTTCTCAAAGTGCACATTGTTTTATCCGAGTTTGAGCATGGCCATGTTAAAAATAACCATGCCCAAGCAAAACTCTAGGGGGATTGCACATTGGTTCAGGAGGTTATTAAAAACAGTCCTAGATCCCATTCAACACTCTTTTCTTTACTTCCAAATGCATTTAAGCATATATGGTATGCTGCAGGAAGTGCCTGTAGTCAAACTGTATGTCAACTAATTTACAAGTTTAGTTTCATCATGAAATAAATATAAAAAAGGGGATACAAAGAAATCTCCCAAGTGTTAAAAGCCACAAAGTAAAGATTAGAGCAAGACAACCCAACCTGAGCTATTGCAGCCACTCTTTCAGCCAAAGTTCCATATGCATGAGACAGATGCTTCGCTGCAGCTGTGTCCATTACACCGGGAACAACTTTCCCACTATGTGTCTTCTTCATGCGTACATATTGTTGAGCAAGAACTGTAAATGATGCAGGATCCCATCCATCTCCACCAATAAGCCGCAGGTTCTGAGTTAAACAGTTACTGGTTGGGCTCAGCTTTCCAGACTTTATAGCTGCATTAACTGCATCTTCTGCCATGCTGAGAGTACATCAACAAGTGAGCACAATATGCATTAGAAGGTTGGTGCGGTGGGGTGTTTGGTTAAGCACACAGGCATTGTCATTGATTCAAAAAGGCCTATATCACTCTGATTTACTTTGAAATTAAGTTTATTGGGACTATTTCGAATAAATTAACCAAATTGTGGGACAATTAAATACTGCGAACTTATTGTATGTAATAAATAGAGTTTGAAAGAACCCCAAAGAGGAACCAATTTACAAGAGTTCAGTGTTGCCTGCCAGTGTAACACACTCCAATAATTTATTAATAAGAAATCTCAGCCCAAGAATACCAAAAATTACCTACGGTAAGTAGTCCACTTCCCACCCGTAATTGTCACCAAACCAGGATATTCTTCACATACAACATGATCTCTGGAGATACTCTCTGTGTTTTTTGCAGATGGATCCGTTGCCAGTGGGCGTATACCACTCCATGCAGAAAGGACATCTGTTCGCCTTACCTACACTTCCAAAACATTAATTTTGTCAGTACAAGCAATAGGAAAGAGAAAGACACCCAGATGGAGTCTTTAGCACCATCCTTCAACTGCTTGTAGATTTAGTTATCTATCAAACATCAACATGGGCAGACCTTCACCAGAAAGAAAAGCCCTTATAAATAAGGAGTAACGCACTAAACCATTAATAACTATCAACATTTTCAGATCTCTCTTGAAATGTTTTTTTTTTTTTTTAAATAAAAAAAAAAAAATCAAATAACAGATCTAAGCTTGTTAGTTGTGCAAGGAATACATCCAAACTACCATAAGCCCATCAACTTAAAAAATTCTATTAGGAGCACAGCCTAACAGAACAATGTCCAGTAAGTCTCACTGGGAAAATCTTACTAATATGGATAGGGGCTGTTTAAAAAAATGAACTTAAAAAGAAAAAACAAACAAAAAAATCTTTACATAAAAAGGTATCTGCTATGGTGCAGGACAGAGACACAAAAGAGAACAACATTGACAATAGAAACACACCTTAACATTAAGGTAGTCACTGATAGCATCCAGTATAAATTGAATCTCATCCTCATGGGGTTCTGGAAGCAAAGTAATGGAAGTGTTGGAATCTGTAGTTCCAGCAACTGTTCGTCCCAACCATGGCAGCATGAAAACAACACGTCCATCCTTAGTTTTAGGGACAATTAAACCCATTCCTTCAGGTGAATAGTAATCAGGGAGAACGATATGTACACCACTGCTGGGACAGATCATTGGTCGCACATCTTTATCAGCCATTTTCCTCACAGAGTCACAAAATGGCCCAGCCGCATTGACAATCACTTTTGCATACGTATCAAACTCTTTGCCTGGTACACTTTGAAATGCAGTAAGGATCATGACAATTGAAGTAACCAAATTTAGTTACCCTAGATACAAGAAACCTTAGTATGCATTAAAACTGAAGTACGCATGCATGCATTAGTCCCTGGAAACACACATTTGCATGTGTGGGTGCACAAGAGCAAGAGAGAGATAGAAAGACAGGGAAACAACATGAGAAACAATTGCTTTTTTGGTAAAAGAAAACAGTCTATTTTTTACCAGACCAGTGCATGATAGGGAGGTGGATTTGGTCTCTTCTTTCTTTGAGTGTTGTATTCTCTCAAAGTAAGGCAAGGAGGAGATGATAGAATTTGTTGGATTCCTTTTGGAGAAAGTTTGAATGAGGTCTTATTATCATGTGCTATCCATTCCTACTAGTTCCCCCTTCCTTGTAAGAGTACTAGGAGTGTTATTACTCATTTGAGAGTGGCGTTCATTGTGTGGACGGTGGTATTAGGGAAAATCTTGACTTTGGATAACCGGAGGAAGAGAAAAGATATAGTAGTGGATTGGTGTTATATGTGTAAGAAAAGTGCGGAGTCCATTGATCACCTTTTTCTTCACTATGAAGTAGCAAGAGAATTATAGAGTTCGCTTTTCCATATGTTTGGTGTTGATTGGGTTATGCCTCAAAGCGTGAGAAAGTTGGTGAGTTTGAGAGGTTAGGTGGGAAACCGTAACGTTTTGGAAGTTTGGAGGTTGGCTCTTTTGTGTTTAATGTAGTGTATTTGAAAAGAGTAGAATGCAAGGAACTTTGAAAATTGAGAGAATTCGATGGTAGAATTGAAAAATATTATGTTCAAATCCCTTAACATCTGGATAGCAACGTGATGCAAGACAAACACAAAAGAGAAGAACTGTGAAAGAGAGAGAAGAAACAGAGAGAAAAGCCAAGAAGAGGAGAGGACAAAGAAGCCAAAGAGAGTAGAAAGCTCGGGAAGAGAGAAAGGAAGAAGCTAGAAAAAAGCCTAGAAAGAGCAGGGAGAGAGAAGAAAGAAGAGAAGATAAATTCACTTTCTCAACAATTTTATTCCATATAAAAGTTCGTCTCCATTGGAGTACAAAATATGCTCAAATAGACTATAAGACTAAACCCTAGGGCAATGCCTATTTTATTAACTTACCTAACATAATTTTATTGACATGCCTAACAGAACCTGGTAATGCCCATTTATTGACTTAAAAAAATGACTCATAAAATTAAATAAAACGTACATTAATACACCAAATTAAAACCTAAATAAAAATAAAGGACCCAATAAACTCTTGCTGCTACATTCCGTATCACAGCATATAATAGTTTGCCTTTTTCTAGTTTTCGTGAGTTTTTAAATTTGTGTTTTTCATTTTCTCTTGTATACTTCATGTGTAATAGGGTTGTACTCCTTCTGCGCTTTCCTAATGAGATTGAATTACTTATAAAAAAAAATGAGCAAACAAAAAAAAATACAAATAAGTCGAAGCTGACTTGTCCCCTCCCAAGAATTGTTTTTCAGTTCTTTCTCCCCTAACAATAACATCATTTATTTTTTGGAGAGCAAAATTGGTGCATTCATACAAATATAAAACTAAAAATAAAAAACAAAAAGACGACCATATGAAAACAGAGATTAACAGTCAGATAATTTTTTGATAAGTTACAGTCAGTTAGATAATTTTAAAGTTTAGTCATCGATTGTTCATAAACAAATTCATTAGAAAGAAAAAGGTGGAAAAAAAATCAACATTAAGGTGATAATATGGAAAGGAAGTATTTTAAGTACCTGATAAATTGTCTCGAATTCGTGCACCAATTATCCGCTCATCAACTTCATCTTTCAGAAATGATATTACTTCTGCATGGTTAAGCACAGCTGCACCAGCTAATGCGGCAGTCAATGCCAGTCCAATGTTAACTCGCGAGTCATTCATCTGGCCATCATAATAAACCACTGTCCCCTTCATGTTTCTATCTTTACCCTTCCTTGCAAGTGTGGGGAAGAGCTCACTAGATTCTTGCGCAGAATAATATCTGGACAAATGTAATAGGCGTGCTCCTGCGACCAAATCGTACATTTTCAAGCCCATCCAGTAGTATACTACCTCAAACCAGTCAAAACATGGTGTCATGCATGGTAAAGCATGACATAGGTGTGGTGCATTCTCAATCATCTGTTTACGTTCCTCTAGCGCATGGAATACCAGCTTCAGCTGCCCATAGTCAAGATTAAAGACGGCTTTCTCCAAGTAACGAACTCCTAAAAGGTAGTCCAAAGAAATACAAATAAACGATTTGCTCAAAAGCTAAAAGACAACTATATGTGACAAATTTACAATGAAAAATTTACAAGCAAAGAAGCCAATGACAAGATCAACACCTACAACTTTTCACAATAAAATATTTATTTCTTTGGCCCAAATGGAAATAGAATACCTCTACAGACAACCAATCGGATTTTTAATACGAACACATCAGTGGCTGATAAAAAGAAAAAAGAAGAGGAAGAACAAGAAGAAACCCACTTCTTTCTCAACTAGTTATGCATATGCCAAACCCATGACCATTGCAACGAATTCTAACTCACTAAGAAATGGAGGTCAATGAAAATCAGACACAATGATCGATTCTAACGCACGCGTGTATGATCAACCTGATTAACTAAATTTTCTTTCAATTATCAAAATCATAGCCATACACATCCAATTGCAAAGAAATAAAACTGCCAATCACGAACAAATTTATACAAGGAATTCAATGCATATACACATATACGCATACGCATGAAAATGGTTTGCGTTTACATACCTCCATGAATGAGCTTCGTGGACCTCGAGGACGTGCCGGAAGAGAAATCCTCTCGCTCGACGAGTCCGACGCGGAGGCCTCGGGTGACGGCGTCGAGGGCGACGCCGCATCCTGTGGCGCCGCCACCAATCACGAGGACGTCGAGCGGGTTAACCGAGCTGGAGCCGATCAGTGCCGACTCCTGGACCGCCCTGGACGGAACGGCAGCGTTCAGGTCGCTGATCCTCTGCCGAATTGGCGAGAGCTGGGACCCACCGTTGAGGTCGTTGGCTGACAGCGCTGGCTGGTAGAGGAGGACCGCGCCTCCGGCTGCGGCGGCTAATGCCGCGGCGCACAGGCGGCGGCTCAGGCGAGCCGTGGCGGCCATACGGGGTGCTTTCAGTGAGAAGGTAGAGAGAGAGATGGTTGTGGGCGAGGACTGAGGAGGTTTGAGAGGATCAATCCGCGGTTATAAAAGCTTGCCTTGGGAATCGGTCAATAGGTTCGTTGTTTCTGTACTGAAATGCCCGTGCGTTGATCAGATAAAAAAAAAAAAAAAAACGAAATGCCTGCGTGTGTTCGAAACAGTGGAAACAGTATGGAATCCAGTAGGCGAAATGGCCATAATAGCTCTCTGAGAAATAGGATCTGCACCCCTTTTTTTTTTTTTCATTGTTTAAAATTTATTAATTTTAAAATCAAAATTAAAATAATAAAAAATAAAAAAATAAAAAGGGGTGATTGACCACCCCAGCCGACCCAGTTGAGCCCTGGGGGTGGCTAGTAGGGGTGGTCGAAGTCACCTCATGGCCCTTGAGAGTGGATTGGCCACCTCAAGAGCCAAACCCACTAAACCTATTTTTAATTTTTCTTTTTCTTTTGGGCCACTCCTAAGGGCAATGGGGTGGCTTTGAGGTCGTTCGGCCACTTCCAAGGCTCAACGGGGGAGCCAATCACCCCATTTTTAATTTTTAATTAATTTATTAATTTTTTATCATTTTAATTTTGATTTTAAAATTAATAGATTTTAAACAATAAAAAATTAAAATGGATAAAAGATTGACTTTTTATTGCAATCAAGCTTTTTTTTTTTTTTTCATTATGAAATTTTGTAAAAAAATATATTCTAAATTCTAATGAAAAAATAATATATTGATTTAATTCAAAAATTCATTCAGAAAAACTTTATCTAATTATGAATATATATTTCACGTTTCAAAGGGATAATCCCGACAATTGCATCTGCATTTCGTCATTTAAAGATAATATATTGAAGCTTTTGAGTAGTTCTACGTGTGTACGTCAGTACGTGGATCCACCGCCCATGTTCCAACGAGCTAATAAAGCTGCATGGCTCGCTCGTGACTGACAACTTTTTTCAAAATCTATTGATTAAAATGGGAACCAGGTCCAAGCCCACCCATCACCGTTCAAACAAGCAGGCCCAAGAAAACAAGTGAAAGCCCAAGAAGTAGTTTCCACGCTGGCACGCTCAATTCCAAGCATTCGACTCGGCGAGCATCTTCCTCGCACAGCACAGACGAGAGAAATTCTCAGCTCGTACAGAGAGAGACATTTCGCTCCAATGGCTCAGATTCCGAACCTAGACAATGCTCCTCTCAATTTCACATCCCTCAGGTACACAAGCCCTAATTTCTCATTTTTATTTTCGTCGACACTCATTTTTATAATCAATTCAGCTATTGTTTGCTTCTTTCTTTGGATCATTTTCAGGGAACAGTCTCAGAAGGAGCTCATAAACATCCTCAAGAATGTGAGTCTTACTTTATTATTTATCTGTTTGGTTACCGAGAAAACACCGAGAAAAGAAAATAGCCAATAGAAGTCGTGGATATTTAAAATTTTAGATTTAGAATTGTACTTTATTTTTGTTGTTTGGCGTATAAATCAGAAAATCATAGGGCTTAAATTTGGTTAGAAATGATACTGAATACCGATTTTTACTTATTTTGTTTGGCGGGGTTTACAGAATCGAGGGAAAAAGTGCTTGATAATCGATCCAAAGCTCGGCGGCTCTCTCTCATTGATCATCCAGACATCACTTCTAAAGGCATTTCTCTTCAACTTTAGTTACGTATTTTTGTGTCTATTAGGCTTTGTTAGTTTTAATAGAACTTAGATTTATCCAAAAAAAAAAAAGGGTTCTAATAGAATTTAGAATATGAAAAAAATTACACTAACTTACTACAATGTGTAATCGATTAAGCATATTATGGACTAATAATGTGTCCTTTTAGGCGTTCTATTGTCTTGGAAAAGATTTGGTTAAAAAAATTGTAGTCCGTTGAAACAAGCTCTGCTTTAAAAAAATTATAGTCCGTTAAATGTTGCCTTTAACTTC
The DNA here is from genome assembly GCF_901000735.1 of Corylus avellana. Lineage (NCBI taxonomy): Eukaryota > Viridiplantae > Streptophyta > Magnoliopsida > Fagales > Betulaceae > Corylus > Corylus avellana. The sequence continues at coordinate 25,330,161 of NC_081547.1, forward strand.
TATTTTTGAGAAATTGCTGCTAATTACAAACAGGAACATGGGGTCGAATTGCGGCATCTTTCAGCTGAACCAATTCAGACTGACTGCACCAAAGTGGTTTACCTTCTCCGTTCTCAGCTTGATTTGATGAAATTTATATGTTCAAATGTTCATAACGATATATCAAAAGGACTTCAAAGGGAATATTATGTTTATTTTGTCCCTCGCCGCGCAGTTGCATGTGAGAAGGTAGACATTTTTTGGTAGTTGATGTGGTTGAACAACTTAAGCTATGAGTTCAATGATCTCAATATGCGTGCATTGGCTGTAAGTATCCTTTTGGTTTTGCAGGTCCTTGAAGAGGAAAACATTCATCACTTGATAACTATAGGGGAGTACCCGTTGTATGTTGTTCCATTGGAAGAGGATGTATTATCCTTTGAACTCGATCTTGCTTATAAAGTATGGAAAAAATTGCTTTGTCTACTTGCTGTGGATTTATGTTAATTATCTCTTTGGGCTTCTAATGTCTTTATTTTTTTTCTGTGTTTTTTTTCTTCATATGCTAGGAAAGCCAAGTTGATGGTGATACTACCTCACTTTGGCATATCGCAAAATCCATTCACAAGCTTGAGGTTGTGTGATTTCTGGAATGTAATTTCGTTTTTCATGTAAAGGATTAAGCGTTAGAACAATATAAACCTATAAAGTTAGAATATTTATTTCAAATCAAAAAAGACTTTTGTTAACATAAACATTTAATAATGATATATATGCTCGTATTTGTAATTTTTTCCTTTAATTGAAAGTTTTACATTTATTTGTGTCTTAGTTCTCTTTTGGGGTGGTGCCGAATGTGAGGGCGAAAGGCAAAGCATCAGTTCGTGTTGCAGATATCCTAAACCGCATGCAAGTAGAGGAACCGGTTAACTCTTCTGATGTAATTATGCATTACTTCAAGCTCCTTTTCAAGTAGACTAGCCTAAAAATGTGTTTTTACCAAATGATGTTCACTACATTGCATCCCATTGATTTTTTTTCTTTTTATATTCTTCAGATGGTTGTGCCAGAGATAAATACACTCATCCTTTTAGATAGGGAGGTATCTTTCTTGTCGCTCTATCTCTGTCTATTTCATTGTATATTTTATGACTCAATCTTATGCTAGTTGCAAATGATATGCAACTATATGTTGAAATTGTCTTGAGCTTGAAGATCAATTTGGCTAAGTCAGAATTTGTTCCTGTAGGTATTGTGAATAATATAGAAGACTTGGCTAGAATCTTGGGATGCAGGGTCTATTCTTTGCCCATGAAGTACCTAGGTCTTCCTTTGGGTGCTTCTTTCAAAGCCAAATCTATTTGCAATGACATTATTGAGAAGGTTGAGTGTCGTTTGGCTGGTTGGAAACGGCTGTAATTGTCTAAAGGGGGTATAGGATTACCTTAATCAAGAGCACTTTGTCTAACTTGCCTACCTACTTCTTGTCTTTGTTTCCCCTCCCAACTAGCATTGCCAATCAAATTAAGAAGTTACAGTGGAATTTATTGTGGGAAGGTATGATTGAAGAGGTCAAATTTCACCTAGTAAGCTAGTCCAAGGTGTGTTCTTTGATCACAAAGGGGGTTTGAGAGTTCGGAATTTGCTCATGTTCAACTGAGCCCTTATGAGGAGGTGGTTATAGTGTTTCTCTTATGAGAGAAAGGCTCTTTGTAGAATGGTTGTGGTCGTTAAATATGGTAGTTAGTGGGGTGGGTGGTTGTGGCGTCCCACATCGCTTGGGCATGGAGATAAAGATATACTTATATGTATACTTACACCCTTAATGATAATAACGTGTTTTAAAGGTGATGGTCATGATTTCATCAGAATTTCGCAGTTAAGCGATCTTATGTGAGAGTGGTACCAGCATAGGTGACCTCCTGGGAAGTTTGGTTCGGAGAAGCCAAAAGCGGACAATATTGTGTGTCAATGGGGTGAAGTGTTACAAATGGTATTAGAGTCATTACCTAACCTGAGATGGGGGGAGCGTGCATGTAACACCCCTGCTCCAAGTGGTATGATATTGTCCGCTTTGGGCCAAGCCCGCACCGTTTTATTATTGGGTTTACCCCCAAAAGGCCTCATACTATTTAGAGAGAGTATATTCCATATAAACACATCATCTTTTCTATGCCCAGGCAATGTGGGACGTCACAATCATTCCCTCTTAGGACCCAGCGTCCTCGCTGGCGACCCTCATGGGCTTGTGCACGCTTCCCCCATCTCAAGCTGTGCTATGGCTCTGATACTATAATGTAACACCCCTGCTCCAAGTAGTATGATATTGTCCGCTTTGGGCTAAGCCCGCACGGTTTTATTATTGGATTTACCTCCAAAAGGCCTCATACCATTTAGAGAGAGTATATTTCATATAAACACATCATCTTTTCCATGCCTAGGCAATGTGGGACATCACAGTGCACAAGCCCATGGGTGTCGCCAGCGGGCACTCGCTGGGATGCCAAGAATGGGATGATCCCATGAGGGTCGCCAGTGAGGACGCTGAGTCCCAAGAGGAGGTGATTGTGGCGTCTCACATTACCTGGGTATGGAGATGGAGATGTGCTTATATGTATACTTACCTCCTTCATGATAATAACGCATTTTAAAGCCGTGATGGTCATGATCCCATTAGAACTCCGCAGTTAAGTGAGCTTATGCGAGAGTAGTACTAGGATGAGTGACCTACTGGAAAGTCTAGTTCGAGAGAGCCAAAAGCGGATAATATTGTGTGTCATTGGGGGTGGGGCGTTATAGTGGTGCTCTAATGAAGTCATTTGGTCATATAGGGTGGATCTTCGGAAATTCATTACGAGGGGTTGAGAAGAGTTTTCGAGATATTCTAGATTTAAGGTGGGTGACGGCTCCAAGATTAATTTTTGGCATAGCTTGTGGTGTGAGGAACAACCCTTTAAGGTAGCGTTTTCGGAGTTGTATAGCACTGGTTGCCTTAGGGATCCTTCCATGATTGATCATCTTCAATTTTCTAATGGCTCTCCTCAGTTAGAACGGCACATGATTATTAGTTGGAATTCTTTTCTTTATTTTTCAATAAGTTGTATTCCATCAATTTGAAACAAGATGGTGTAGAAAAGCTTTATTTTTTGGGTTATTTAGTTTAGCGTGGGTCATGCCTTGTTGTGTGAGAGATCTCCTCGCTTGTTGGAGAGGGCAGTTTGGTAATTCTTAAAGTGTAGCTATATAGAAGATGATTCCTCTCTATTTGATGTGGTGCATTTGGAGAGAGAAATGACCGGAGCTTTAAAGATAGTGAGAGGACGGTGGTGGTGCTAAAGACATTCTTTTTCCATACCCTTTTTCAATGGATAGCTGCTTGTGATTGTTTTCATATTTCTAGTTTTCATGACTTTCCTCTCTCGCTTTTTTTTTTTTTTTTTTTTGAAATGTTTTTTTTTTCTAGATAGGTGTTTCTCTTGTATGCTTCCGGTGTACTCGGAGGTGCGCCCTTTGGTTTTTAATGACCTTCATTTACTTATATATATATAAATTTTAAAAAAATAAATAAAAATATGCAACTAATGTGTTTTAGACATTGTAAATCTTCTTTACCTACCTCATTCTTGGAGTACTAGCAAACTCTTTGCCTATCTATACATTTAAAACTCAGTGAATTCCCTAGAGGGGGGACTCTAATAAGAAAGTTGAATACTTAGTCGATCAACCCTTACTCTTACTGTATAAACATTTCATAATAGAAATGAATAAGTTCCATTTACATGGTCTCATAATCAATCATTCATGATATATCCAAATACCAAACTCACCCTCTATATAACCTACACAAAGTAAAAGAAGTTCTTGGTGAATTATGAATCTTCTTCGATTGAATCAATTCTGCTGGTTTATATGATCTGAGGTTCTGTGGTCAATTCTTCTCTTAAACCTAGTGGACTTGGAGAATAAGGCCAGTATGGTTGGTCCTAAAATTAATCCATAGACCCATTAAAACTAACCTGAAGTGACATTTCTTATTGTAAGTAATCGAGATATTATTAAAAGCGCAAGGCAACCCCATACACATAGGAATAGTACAAGAGAAGCCGCCTAATTAGTGGGGTCTGACCTGAAGTGACATATAAGCCAAAAGATGACTAAGCCCAACTTTACTTATAAAAGAAAAAGACTAAGCCCAACTAACTGCACTACAAGCCCAAAACAAAAATCAACAACAATACCCTTGACCCCAAATTCAGAAACCAATACTTTATATACATCAATTCCCTCTACAGTTTACTTCATTAAATTAGTGACATGTACATTTGTGCTTACTTACCACAAAGAAGGGGTTTACGCTTTGGTTTAGATTTGAATCTGTCTCATTCTTAAAATTGAACCAATTTCTTAAAGGTGTAACATATTTTTGTAGGCTCTTGTCAAGTATTCTGGATGAACACAGTCTTCAGTCTTAATGCTTATTGCTATTCCTTAATACCAGATTTCAAGTTTCTTACAGGAAGAAGGATGTAAAGAAATATAGAGAAGTTGATAATAAATTGAGGAATAATAAATTCTTGTTAAGAATTGTCAGACATCAATGATTGATTCTCATATAAAAAAGGTTTTAAACTAATTCTCATTTTGAGCTACTATTACTGTATTACATACTTAGTTGTAGATTTATCATGTCTATAGTTATATAGATTCATGCTTTTGCTTAAAGTTGGCTATCCTTGGCTGCAGGTGGATATGGTTACTCCTATGTGCTCTCAATTAACATATGAAGGGCTGCTTGATGAGGTAAGCTGATGTATGGATAAGTAATCAACAAAGGAAGTCCATATTTATGCTATGTATAATTGTTTATGGCATGATATAGCATGACACTGGAATTCTGTGATTGATGGGGATAACAAATTATATTCCTCATGATTTCCTTGTACAAGTTCAATCAGCTTATTGAAGTCTTTCACTCCCCACCCTGACCCCAACAGGGGGTGCCTCCAATCTCCTGCTTGGAGGATTGAGGTCAAATATGTATTTCTTTTTTATGTAAATTTGGAATTTAGCTGTGTTCTAAACATTGTAAATTTTCTTTATGTTATATACATGCTGGTTAGAATTAAGTTACTGGGACTTATAATACTACTGAACATCCATTTGTGTTAGCATCAGATAGTTTTGGTTTTATTTATGCGATAGCTAAATTGTAGCAGCTCAAGAGAAATTATCTTTAATACTTTCCTGTGTGGGATTGAAATTGGATATATGTTATTTCTGGTTATATGGATTTTGTTATAAGCTCTCTCTAATAGGTTCACTGCAGTTTCTGCGTATCAATAATGGTTCTGTGGAGCTTGATTCATCTATCATGGGTGTCCAACAAGAGGGGAAAAAGATAAAAGTTCCACTTAATTCAAGGTAAATTAATGTCTCCACTTCATATATCTTGCTGCTCTTTATTATTTTTAAATTAAGAAAATACTATTTTCACACTTTGATTGGTTTCTTCCACATTATCCCCTCTCACAAGGTGGGACCCACATTTTGAGAGAAGGTGGTCTAGAAGCCATTCGTGGTGTGTGACGAGGGATATCATTATTGTTTCTGATTATATGGACTTTGTTTCCCTCAAATATGGTTAAATAATTAATGTTCTAAATGGTGGCTAAGCCTCTGGAGCAAAGCCTAGAGTTTTCCATGAATTATGTATGTATGTAGTTATGAATAATGTTGAAATATCATTTCTTTCTTTACTTATCAAAAAAAAAGAAATGTCATTTCTTTCTAAAAATTATCTCCCTTATGAATCAAAAGAATTATATTAGAATGTAATATGTATAATTGACTATAATATGCATAATTTGCTAGAAAGGCAGCCAAACAGAGGAACAAGTGTACAACTTCTTGGCAGACCCTATGTGGACAGCAAGGAATAAACCTTTTAGTTTCACATGAGCATGGAACAAAACATCTTTGAAATTCCAAAACTTGAGAGTTTCAAAGTGTTTATGCAGTTTCTATTGTTTCTCTATCTGTTATGAAATGTTAGTTTCCAGAATAACCTATAGGATGAAACTAGTACCCTCTATCGTATTTAACCAATACCAATAATGGTCATGAAATTATACTGGCAATTGAAAGCGGGGGCGGGGGTTGGTGGTTGGATGAGTTGGGATATGGTTGAATATTTAATCATATTGATTTCCCTAGAATATGGTCAATAATTAAGACTTAAGTTGCTTAAAGAAAAAAAAAATGTAGAGTAAATCCAAAAAAGAGAATAAAAAATATAAATAACAAAAAGAAACCAATTAGAAAAGGTGACAATTTTTGTGGAAGGAAAATTACTTGATTGGTTGAGTGTTGTCATTTCGTCTGCTTGTGGTTTCATGAAGAAAGATGAAGGAAAGAAGCCATCTTTTCTCTTTTGTTGTAAAAGTGAGATGGATAAAGTCAATTGTTTGGCATTTGAAAGGAATGGGATAGCCACTTTCTTCCTAGCCTTTAGAGGAATGATGCAACTATAGCACTAACCCAAATAGATCTTTTCCTTCTTGGTTGTTTAGTTGCTCTTCTTTTTTTGTCTTTTTAATTTTTCTCTCTTCTTCTTGGCATATTCATTTACTGCTGGTGGTTTGAATTTTAGTGACAAGCTGTTTAAGGAGATAAGGGATCTCAACTTCGAAGTTGTTGTCCAGGTTGATCTATTTTAACCAGTTTATGTTACTTTCCATTATAGCTTATACTTCTATTTCCAAATCTTTCTCTCGTGTCAGTTGTCTCTGAAAAACTATCGTTGTTTTTCTTGGAGTTCCATTTTCTTAGTTGCCATTTGCAGTATGATTGCAGATTCTACGTCAGAAAGCAACATCCATGAAACAGGACTATACAGAGATGACAACAACTGTAAGTGAATGGTTTAACATCTGAACATGGCTTCTCTTTCACACTTATGTTTGCGGCCGAGTTGAATATGTGCATGAAACTTATGTTAGTTCTGAAATAAATTTGTCCAATTTCTCTGCCATAAAAGTCATATTCCTTAGTAAAACATGTAGTAGCTATAGTTTTTAATTACAAGCTAGGATGCCATTGCATGTAGGCTTGAATAATTCAACCACAGAATTGAGGAAATATTTCTGAGTCAATGATGCCCGATCAACCTTTAGTATTGTACTGCACATACGTTTCTATCCTCAAATCACTAAGGGCTTCCCTTTCCGTACATTTTAATGATTTTGTTAATGTTTTCTAATGGACTGCTATATAATGCACAGACACAGACAGTTTCTGAACTAAAGGACTTTGTCAGAAAGCTGAATTCCTTGCCAGAAATGACTGTATGTATTTTTTCCTGTTTTTAATTTTCATTTTGGAGATTTAAAACAGGTGTTTCCAATTGATCTTAATTTGCTGGTAATTATTGCTTTAGAGGCACATAAATCTTGCTCAGCATCTGTCGACGTGCACATCAAAGCCAACATTTCTTGGGCAACTTGACATGGAACACACTATTGTTGAGGGACAGAGTTATGACATGTGAGCTGATTTAATACTGTTATCAACCACTTTTGACAACTTGATACATGCAGTGATTTTATGCTTTTCATTTTATAATATTGTGACTAGACTCAATTACAAAAGCATGCTTATGTGCTGTATAATTCGGGTGTGAATGGTTTACTGAATTTCAGAAGAATTTATGTTCTGCTTTAGGTCACGCATTATGTTTGGTTTATTTGACAATCAGCTTCATTTCGATTATCTCCAATAGTACCTTTCTGTTACTGACATTTGTTTAACTTTCAAAAAGTGGAAACTGCTTTTGGACTTATATTTTCTTCTTTGGAATGCATCAGAGCTTTCGAGCCACTCTGCTGAAAGAAATTTGTACTTTTTTTTTTGTCGGATGCTGGCATCTTTTACTTGCAGCTCACTTCAAAACTCAATCGAGTATTATTGTCTTTTTTCCCCTTCTCAATTAGTGATTATATCAGTATCATTACGGAATAGCTGACATGTCACTTTTTTTAAGCAATTGTATCATTTATCTTGTCTTGGTTATAAGAATCTGTGCATTTCTTCTGGTATCTTGAAGTTATTTCTCAAGATTTATTCTTTTCAATTTGTCAAAGATATGGTTTGTGGATTGGCAGTCCCCTAGATCCTAATTTCCAAAAGTATGAAACTGATGCAGATGCTTTGAATACATTGAAGAAATGATCCATAAGCAGGAGCCTCTTGTCAACGTCCTACGTCTTCTCATCTTATTTTCTATTACAAATTCTGGGTTGCCTAAAAAGCATTTTGACCATTTGAGGCAAGGATAGCATGCATATTATCATTATTTTTAAGTCCTTGTGATATTCCATATTTTGATTTTGTTGGCTATTGATTTTTATAGCAATTTTTACTGAAGAACTTTTATGAGTGTTTTATATATATAGATATTTTTGAACTGTTGGTATAGGAGAGAACTACTCCACAGCTACGGATTTGAGCACATGGCCACACTGAATAATTTAGAAAAAGCTGGATTGTTTAAAAAGCAGGTTCGGTATCATTTTCCCTTCATAATCTAGCATTTTGTATTCTAATGAGCTCTAGCTCAAATGACACTTTACCCATAAAAAGAATTGGATGGAGGATAAGATCGTGGTTTACAACCCATTGGGTGTCCATGTTTACTATCATTGAAAACAAAAATCAAGCATTTCCTATAGATGATTCGCATAGTCTATTGACCGTATTAACTGGATTCTTATCAAATTACTGGATTCATGGTGACATCATCTGAACCTTGCAGGATTCAAAAAGCAACTGGCTTACAATCAAACGAGCTCTGCAACTTGTGGTTGATGACACTGACACAGCCAAGTATTTCTTCTTAGACAATGTGATTTGGTTCTGCTTCGTAATTGAAAATCTTAAGAGTGTGATACACATTTACATGCAGGGTGATGGTTTCATAACCTGCACGTTTTACACCCATCACATTGATTTCTGTCCTTTTAGTATATATTTCCCTGATTTCATTAAATGGCACAACTACTAAGGCATCTGCATTACGTAGCCATCGTAACAGTCATTCATTTCGTTCATGGTGTCTGAAACCAGACACTAAGGGATGCACTGGACAGCATCATGGACATTTAATAATAAGCGATTTCAGCTGATGCTGACTTACTTACTGGGTGGGCAGAAGCAATCTATAATAGAATGATGGACAAGATCATAATTTGGATCAATATTCTCTCTTAAATTCTTTGGATCCTTTCATATTGCTGAAATAGATTCTGCAGTATGTGGAACTACTTTACGCTGGAAAATAGAATACATTTATCTTATTCTAGCCATATAAAATGTTATTGGTTTTATTTAATTTGTCTGTTGTCTTTCTTATTAACTTTTTAAGTGTTTTCTTATGTAACAGCCCCAATGATATTGCCTATGTATTTTCTGGATATGCACCTCTTAGTATTCGGCTCATTCAGCATGCTGTTCGATCTGGATGGTGAGGTTGATTCTTATTTGCTAAATTTCTTAGAGTCTTGTCATGAGCAGTATAGATTAGTGTCTTTCTTTCATCAGTTCTTCTCAGCATGGATCTTGTAGGAGTTCAACTTTTGGAATTGGGACCAGCACAAATGATGGAAAACATGAAATTTGATTTTTCCTGGTTTTAAGTCTAGGATTGTTAATATTCCTAATTGTCAATTTGATTTTGAAAGAAAAATAAAACCCTAACTGTTATATGGTTCAAAAGCTAAGCAAGTTCAATGTGATTGGGAGCAGCCACTGGGACTGATCTCCTGATAGTGGATCACTAGTCCCACCATGCTTTAATGGTTTATCTTAAATCGACAGGCTTGGCTCCATGTTCCTTGGATTGACAGAATTCTAAAATTTCCACATTGAGTGATAAAAAGCCAATTAGGTTTTTGGTGTGTTCACACATCATGTGATTCCTGGATTTCTGGGGTGTGTTGATTTATCTTCATAAATACCATATGAAGGTTTTTTCTGCAAATATTCTAACTTCAATAGGACTTCCCAAATTTACACGCATGCACACGTACACCCATACACACCTGTAGGCAATTGCATTTCTGTATATTAAAAGCTTTGCTATTTTATTGTTTTGACATTTGAAACATGGGGGACACAGCCTCTGCCTTGAAGGCTTGTAGCAGACAAGCTTATTATGCTTTCTTGTGTTGTGTAACAAAGCAAGGATGCCTTGTTCGAATTTTGCGTAATGTTTATATATGTCTGGTCCTGCAAAGAGTGATTGTTAGGACAAGATCTAAGGCTTTATTACCTTTGTATGTTTTAGGTTGCTGAGACAAGTTTCTTTACTAGACAGGTGTCTAACATGTGGACCTCTGGATTGTATGGCATTGGAACATGGCCTTTCTTGATCCCGTGTACCCCACTTATTTTAGGGCCTATAGAAATACATTGGGTCCATGAGATAAAAGTCAAGACACCATTACAACAATGACTGCAATTGTTCCAACTTATCTTTTATTTTGGATTTTGAGTTTGCACTATATAGGCAATTTTTTCTTTCTCAAATGTGACAATTTGACCCTTCAGGCGTCCTATAGAAGAAATTTTGAAGCTGCTACCCGGACCACATTCAGAAACAAAAAGAGTAAATCCCTCTCAATTATTTATTCACTCTCTTGCTCTCTCTCTCCCCTTTGCAATTCAAGTTTGTAATCATGTTGTACTATTTTACAGGGCAGATTCTCAAGCAGCCAATCATTTGACACCTTGCAGGGAGCTTCAGCCAATACGGACAAGTATGTTTCATTATTCCTTCTATCTAGGATTTTCTTTCGCTATTGGCATTCTTCTGAGGGGTCACGTTTTCTGTAGTAGTACCAACTCTTTTAATTGCAAGAAACCAGTCCAGATGCAGGAAAATTGAACTTTGCTGATTGCTAAGAAGCAATATTGGGCTATTTAATTATTTATGATTATAGGGCAATGAAATTCTTGATATCTATGTCGTTTTTGTTGTTTAGATTTTTGTTTTCCTGCTAAATAGTTTTCAAGGGAAGGAACTTCTATTACTGAAGCAGTTGTCACTAAATTTTTACTGCAAAAATCATTTTCAAATGCAAATAATACAATCCATTTCCTTTATTGTGATGCTTTAACAAACTTACAGAGTTACTGATGGAAGGCGCTCCATAGTTCTTGTTGTCTTCATTGGAGGGGTAACATTTGCGGAGATTGCTGCTCTTCGATTTCTCAGTGCTCAGGTATGTAAACTTAGTGCATATCCCGAATCTACTAATTGGATTCGATAATTTTTGGTTCATAACAATACATGCACTTTTTTTTTTCAATAAGCAATCGAAATTTATAAAGGCGAAAGGGCGCAATTAAGAATACATGTTTTTCAAACTTCAAATTTGAAATTTCTTAAGATGACTACTGGCCATGATTGTTTTTTGTGCATCAGTCTATTCTGTATGTGTCCAATCGGAGATTTAATTTTGTTAGACGCGATCAATTTCATGAAAACTGTGCATCATGTTAGTGGTTCAGACCAGTTAAACCAGTTACAATTATGTTTAGTTTTGTCCTTATTTATAGGTTTCTCAATAATTTGTGCTTGCAGGAAGGGATGGCATACGATCTGATTGTTGGGACAACCAAAATTGTTAGTGGCCACACCTTAGCTGAAACATTCATTGAGAAGTTGGGCTGAGGTGTAAGATTTTTTTTCATCTGTCCGTTTGCTTGTTTGTTTGTTTGTTTTTTTAATTTTATTTTTGTAAAGTCTATTGGCAATGAAAGTGATGATGTATTTGTTAGCTTATTGAGAGAGTATCATTTGCCGTTGCTCCGTTTTCCTGTAATGACTTTGCGAGGGATCAAATGGCAGTCGGTCCTCCTTTGACTATAAAATGAAAAAGAAAAAGAAAGTGGCAGTCCACTCTCCTTTGGTACGACTTTGGTGTCAGTCGCTGTTGCCAGAAAATTGAAAATGAGAGTATTCAAGCACAGAACAGAACTGTGAATGAAAATATTCCACCCTTTCAATATTTTGTTACTGTTATAAACATGGACGTCACCAACATGTACTGATATTGACTTTAGTTTTTATATACATTGAAATTTACCCAACAACCCCAAACAACATCTAGAATGGGGAATAAGTGGGTTTCAAAAATCAAAACCAATAAAAATATTGCAAGCACACAATCACCAAAATCAAATAAAGCAATAAAGATATCAAAGAAATGGAAATTTTTTGAAGAACACTTCAACAGCAAAATCAATCCGGAGGTGACCAAATTCCTTCAAACTTTTCCACTATAGAAGATTATATTACAATTAGTTTATACTTGGAAAATGTTTGTAGTAAAAACCTGATGTGTACCCAACAAACTACTTGTTTGTTTCTTACCGTGGTAGCTCTAGAATTCAAGCCAATCTTCTATCAAGCCTCCTTTGCAACTTTGAACTCTGGTGATTTAAGGTTTGATTTTGTGTGGTTTAACAAAATCTGAGAGGTTTGAGACATATTGGATGAACTATGCCTCATAAACACTAGTTTAGGAACGAAAATCCAATTTGTGTTTATTGTATGGGCACAAGAGAGGCCAACAAGCCGAATCAAACACACATAAAAAGGAAAGATCAAGTGAAATTTGGAAAAGCAACTCAAAGGAAGATTTATGTGAATCGATTGGTGAGGGAAGGCGATTGATTAAAAAACACTTAGTATGAAAGCATCATCCTAATGAGATTGGGGAATAAAATTATGAGCAAAAAGTGAAAGACCGGTTTTAATAAGATGATGATGTTTGCGCTCTCAACCATTCTATTTTGGTGGTGAGTATGAAGATAAGTAACACAATGAGCGATCCCTTGAGAAAAAAGAACCGTATGAAGACTTTGCAAGGTTTTGAATTTTCAATCAAAACAGAAGTTCAACCAATTTTTGAAAATAAAGAAATACATTAATAACATCAAATTTTAAGAGGATAGGAAATAGCCAAATGTAACAACCACAAAAGGTAATATTTATTGCCATTAACCGAAGTACAAGCCTCATACAACATAAGATCATGTCCGGACGCATGATTGTTCATATTTCTAAAAAAAAAATCATCAAATATATTGCGGTTGAAATATTTTCCATTGATAAAGAACTAATACCTAAAATATGATGGAACTCAAATTTCTCTTAATTATGATCGTTTCTCACTCACTTCTTGGAGGAGACTTCTCCGTTCATATAAATAAAGGCATACATACAAGTCTTTTTTTTTTTTTATTTGGCACCGGGTATTTGAAACTTCGTTCCGACTAATCTCGGGGGTGACATACATACAAGTCTATTATAATAGCAATAACAATTATTGCTATATAAATAAAGGCAGCCACACTACTTAACATTAACAATTCTTTGTAACTGTTGGAATTGGAATGGACTTTGTCATTGCCAGATTTATTGCTGTAGAAGTCGTTTGTAAAGTGGACTTTGAGCTCTTGGTTTCTTGTATTGTTAAACGCCACAAACGAAGAACGACTGGTTACTAAGAAAATGAAAAGTGATTAACCTTGGAGTGGTTCGGCCACCTCTCATTTAGCCCAATGGGTGGCTCGACTACTCCCTTAATTTTTTAATACTTTTTTTTTTTTTTTTTTTTTTGCATAAATAACACATGTCACATTATGATTGGTGCTGATGTGGTTCATTAATGTTTTCTAACAATTTTTGTGACAGCAGAGACCTTTTTTTTTTTCTTTCTTTCTTTCTTTTTTTTCTTTACCTCTCAAAGAGTGTTTCGTCACTTTTTAAACCCTAGAGAGCTATTTGTCAAAACTTCAAGCCACATGACAAATTATACATTTTTCCCTTAAATAAAATCCTAAAAAGCTTTGAAATAATTCACTGAAGAACATATTTCACTAATCCTTGAAATAATTCACCTCCATAAATTTTATCACTGTAACATAAATAGACATTGCCAATAACATACAGCAACATTTATATTTAGTTCTGATTTACACATGAATAGATATGAGACCTGATACTTTTTTTTTTCTTTCTTTTTGTGAAAAGCATATACAACAACAGATAAAGTTGATGAAGCAAGACAGGTAGAGTTACAAATGTACCTCGTTAATCCAGTTCCTCTTACAAAACCCGTATAAGGCATGAAAATTTTCTGAAAATCAACGTTGATTGTCATGCTGCCCCTTGTTGCAAAAGACCAAGTCCTGAAAATGCTAGTCAAATTTTGGAAGTGGAACAATCGATTATTTTTCTCACTTTTCATGGATGCAAACTATTGGATGAACTACAACCCATCTTAAACACCACCTCCCAGCCCACACGCATACTTGTTTCTGCATGAACACCAAGCCAAGCACTGAACTGATGGAAGTATATATTCTTAGACAACTCAGATGGATTTCCTGCTTTCTTGAGCATATTGAGGAGCTATACTTTCATCCGAAAAATAGCAGTAAAATACTTCTAAAACGCACACTTGGGATTCTATGAATCCACCTCCTCATCATCCATTCGTTGAAGGAGCTCTAAAATATTTCCAGCTTTTCTCTTTGCCCTGTCGGTGCCGTTCTCCGAGAGTTCCTTCAGTGCCTCTTCCGCACCAACCTCCCTTGCTAGTTTCAACTGCTCCAAATCACCTGTGCATAGAGACCACAGTACTGCAGCAGAATTCTCTCGATTGCGTGGGGAACCAGTTCTAATAACCTCCACCAGAACAGGAATTGGGTCGGCCTGGGCAATTGCCGTCTTCCCTTCAGGATGACTAGCAAGAATGGCCATAATTGCTAGTGCTTCATCCACCATCCCACCCCCAGCATCCTTCAACAATCTCATTAGTGGGCCCACGATACCAGCCTTTACAGCCTTTGCCTTGTTCCCCTGGTAGATTGAAAGATTGAAAATAGCGGTGGCAGCATCTTTTTTCCCTCTAGGGGTCCCCTCACAAAGCAACGTTATAAGAGCTGGGATAGCCCCTGCCGCCCCTATTTTCACCTTGTACTCATCTATTACCGATAAACTGAAAAGAGTTGCAGCTGCATTTTCTCTAGCTTCCATGCTGCCATTTCTCAACACATCTACTATATCAGGTATGGCTCCTGCATTTACAATTGTTCCCTTGTTACTCTCATTGATGGAAAGGTTGAGAAGGGCTGTAACAGCATGCTCCTGGGCTCGGGGATCCAGAGAGGATAATAGTTCTACGAGAAGTGGTATGGCTCCTGCGTCAGCGATACACACTCGATTATCCGCATTCCTCTTTGCAAGCAACCTGAGCTCACCAGCAGCTGCTCTTTGCTGTTCCGGATCCCCATTTGCAAGTTTTTCCAGCAAGGCCTCAACAGCAGCACGATCACAGTCAGAAGCTTTGCTTCCGAATTTCTTGCTTCTACAACTCGCTTGCTTTTTTGGTAGCTCAACACCATTGCTCTCACACCATAAAGCAATCAGACTCTTCAAAACGTAGTTAGGTGTTAGGGCTGTGTGCAACAGAGTCTGTTGTGTCTTGGGACAGGTTTTATGTCCCGCATCAAGCCATTTTTGAATGCAGGACCTTTCATAAGTCTGTAAAAAGAGAAGAGTAAAGGTTCATTAATAATGGCTATCAACACAGATAAATAGTTGTGGACTTAAATTGTGAAGGCAGCTGCCAGGTTATACCTGTCCAGTAGAGACAATCACAGGATCTTTCATCAATTCAAGAGATATTGGGCATCTGAAATCATCTGGGATAACAGGAGATCTGTGTTTAATCAAGCCCTTTTCACCCTCAGAGGTGTCAAATTGTGGACTTGCCACCAGTACCCACTCCTTAATCTTCTTAAACAAGGTTGACATTTCTTCAAAGCAGTTCCCCGGACCTCCATTACTCGAGATAACTAATTCATGGAATGCAAGTGACTCTTTCTTTACATCATTGATAGTCTTGAGATGCAGCTTTTCTGAAAGTCTTTTAAGTATGGCAGGGTCAAGGTCTTTTTCTTTCAGTGCCAAGGCTAAATCCATGTCCAGTTGAAAATCAAGGGAGTCTTTTCTTCCTTTGGCTCTTTTGAATTGAGTATGTACTAGTTCAATCTGAAGGAAATCAGCAAAAAATGTCCCACTTATTCTTAAAACTTTCTTTGATCAATGGTCAATATTTTGATGTATGCAGTTAATTCTCTTCCAAAATAATTAGGATTTGAAGAATTACCTGTTCGCGAACCTCCTCAGATATATCAAGAGTATCATAATGAATCTCACTCAAAGCTACTTCAATTTGTTCTGTCACCTGGTGAAACTTCTCTGCAATCTTTTCCCTTTGCAAAGCCTGTGACAAGCGAGACGTTGTCAACTAACTTGTTTGGGAAACAAGAAAAGAAATTAAGCCAAATGACACAGTAAAAGTTCGCAGCTTCAAAGCTTGCGGTATTGATGGATATATTAATTTGTATTAGACAGTAGAATTACTTGCAAAAAAAAAAACAATCAGCTTTGTGAAATTCATTTTTCAACATGCAAATTCCAAATCCAATCTGATAAGAAAACACAAATTCCAAATTCTTCACCATTTGATCCCAAGCGAACAAAAAGAAACACACGCTCGTACGTTTTCTCAGCGACCAAACAGAAACTAACTAAACTCGACCAAAACCCTACCTGGTAGAGCTTGCTCCCTCCGTTGACCGACCCGAGAACGTCCTTAGCCGAATCCAGAGCGATTCTCAGCGATTCCAAGCCCTTGACTTCCTCTTCCCCGAGCTCCTTTTCGCTGTCCCTCAACTCCTCGAACAGCGGGCTCAGGAGCTTCACTCTCCGCACCAGGTTTCCGTACATCTTCTTGCACGCGTTTCCGCACTCGGGCAACTCGGAGATCGCCTTCACCGACTCCACGAGTCGACTCAGAACCGAGTCCTTCGGGTCCTCCATCGGGCCCATTCGGGTCGCTCCGGCTAAAGCCACGAACTTAGAGGAATTTGATTGAATCGAGTGATTGGGATTGGATGGTGAATGCTGGGGATCGAAAAAGACAAAATTGAAAATTCAGAAACGCATGGATTTGCAGACGAAGATCGTGGATTGATTTGAGCCTTCAAAAGAAACAAAAGAATAAGAGATTATATATGAAATTACTATTATTTATTATATAAATTGTGCGCGTGTTTGGGTAGAAATGGCAATTTGCAGGTTGAGAATTGCTTGCTGAGTCTTGGTTCACTGTTGATCGTTGAACGCTCTGACGAAGGTGGTTGGAACGGAGAAAGTTGACATAATTGTCCTTTCTAGACTATTAAGTATTGGAAATATAAAGAGAATACTTTGTATTTAAACTATATTCACAAAGGGATTGCTTGGGTGATAAAAGTCTTTGATCCGCATCTACCTAGACGGTTAATGATTTTTTCAAACTATATGCCAAAGCAGTTACGCAATAAGCGGTTAATAATTACTCATTTGTATACTTTTGACTGAATATTTATTCAAACAGGTCGAGCCCAAATAGGCCCTTATATAGGGTTACATAGGATTGCTCTGTTATAATGTAATAAGATTACAACACGACAATTTTATTACATGAAATCCCCGTTGTTATTGGAAGATCTTATAAATAAAAATTCTCATGTTAGTATGACCGGACAAAATGTTGAATTTTTGGGTATGATTTTTTTTTCCCCTCTAAAATAATGTTCCATTAAGAGTGCATTTGGTCTTGTGATTTTGCTAACCGAACGCATGTTTTTAAATAAAATTGCAAAAAAAATGTTTTGTTTAAGAATGTCTTGAATTTTAATTCAACGATGATTTTAAAAATTATATTAGTTTTAAAAGAATTTTAAGAGAATAAAAAGATGGTACGTAACATTACTTTTTATCAAATGCTTAACTATATTTTGAAAAAATCAAACGTTGACATCTTAAAATTATTAAGCCAAATGGATCCCTATCGAGGAATAAATTATTGGAATAAAACTCAGATTAATTTTATTGGAGAAAATTCTTACAAAAAATTCCATAAATATTATTATAGCGCTGCGAAGTACCAATTAAGGGTATTCCCGACCATATGAGAAAACAAATCGTGTGGTCCAGGTACCTTTGCCGCGTTATCATCAACGCAGCTGTTTCCCTTCCCGCGCAGAATTGTCAATTGGACGGTTAGGATTTTCCAAGAACCTGCTGGGAAGCCTCAGCCCAAGGCCTACCAACGAATAGAAAACAGCCAGCTGGACCATATTATATGGTCTATAATCAAAGGTCAAAGATAATTAGAGAAAAAAAAAAAAAAAATCAAAGGTCAAAGATAAAGCTACAAATGTAAACAGTTAAGCCTCGTACAACGTAAGATCGGGCAAGGATATATGCATGATTGTTTAAATTACAAAATAATAATTCATCAAATATATTGGGTTGAAATATTCAACATTGATTAAGAATTAATACCTAAAATATAATGGGCCTTAATAATTAATTAATTAATGGATCAACATTGAATTTATCAAGCATACCCATTTTAATTGAATATCTCTGAATTGTTCCAACCATATAAATAAATATGCATTTCATTCCTATTATTTGC